>NW_028254754.1:0-50138 GCF_964263255.1 Lissotriton vulgaris
ATATGAAAGCCCCCCCCCCCCCCCCAATTCCCTGAAATTAAAAAACTTACTGTGCAATGTGAGGTCTCTGGCAAAACACCCTTTGGAAATTTGGGACATGATTGTCTCTCATTCACCAACACTTTGTTTCCTAACGGAAACCTGATTGAATTACACCAACTGCACCATGATAAACCTTGCTATTCCGGGAAACTATAAATTAATCCACCTGGACAGGGAGGAAAAAACGGGCGGTGGTATAGCCATTTCCTTTCAGGAGCACATGGCAGTGAACTGGATATAAACGATCAATAGTGATAGCTTAGAACTGGGTATTTTGTAAGGCCACATTATCACCGACAGACTATTGGTATGGAGCTCTAATCCACCGACCCCCGGGATCAAAATCCAACTTCACTGACCTCTTGGTCGAACAAATTACTCTTCATGCCCTAGCAACAAGTAAGTTTCTCCTTTTGGGAGATTTTAACTTCCATGGAGAAAAAACCTCCAATCCATAGGTTAGAAAACTTCTCTCCGCCTTGGAAGCCATAGGACTCACTCAAAAAATGGAAGGTCCAACTCATCAAGCCGGACATTTGCTAGACTTCGTGTTCACCAATGATGACCAACTAAGCTGCAGTCCCCCTTACATGGACGGATCATTCTTTGATCACCTTCTCGATATCAGCCTCTTGTACAGAAGACGGAAAAACCTACCATGAATAAACTGACTCTGCGTAGACCATGGCGTAATCCTACCACAGAAGCATTTGACAAGGTCTTCACTCAAAAACCAATTATCAGTCAGGTGGAAGCCACTTGTAAGTTAGAAGCTTTTAAGGCTGTGTCCGCCTTTGACAATATCATTCTAAAAAAACGGTGCCATGTTTATCGGCGACCTGCAAACCCTAGGTATGCAGAAGACTTAAAGACAGAGAAAGCCAACTGTCGACGACTAGAAGGATCTTGGCTGGCCCGTAAGGCCCCAAAACAGACTGTCATATAGGCAGGCCTTGGCCAGTTACCATCTGAATCTAAAAGCTGCAAAACAAAGTTTTATTATTAAACACATCAAATAGTCTAGCAATTCCTCAAAGATTCTGTTCAGTATTGTCAAAGACTTTACTTCACCCAAAGCCTGTAGTCAGTCTCCAAATGAATCTCAGGATTTATGTAATTCCATATCCACCTACTTTCAGGATAAGAAATCCAGCATATACGATAATTTTCCTCAGATTGCTCTCTCAGTCTTTGAAACTTTGGCCGAACTGGAGGAGAAGCGGAAGTTTCCAAATTGCTCTCTGGAGAGCTTTATGTTAGTCACCATAGAGGAGACCCCAAATGGCCTAACCTTGTGAAAATCAGGGTCTTCCAATGATTCATGCCCCCCAATGATCATGGCTCCTCTAGCCAATAGCTGTGCCTCAGCAATCTGTGATATCTTCAATTGCTCTATATGTACAGGTATTAATCCATCCTCCTGGAAAGAAGCAGTGGTCTGCCCTATTCTTAAGAAACCTAGAGCAATCCTTTTGGGAAATCGCTGGAAAATATCATAAACCAACAACTCAGCTCTTATTTGGAGCTGAATGAAATCCTGGATCCTTCACAGTCGGGCTTTCGCCCTTGCTTTATCACCGAAACCGCTGTTCTGACGATTACCGACTCATTAAGACAGACTATAGACTCTGGCGCTTCCGTGATACTGTTACTTTTAGATCTCTCCGCAGCTTTTGATACCATCTCTCATACTAAGCTAGCGGAGAGACTATCTGATTGCGGTATCAAAGGAACGGCCTAAAATAGCTACAAAATGTTTTGTTAAAGAGAACCCAAATGGTTACTCTAGGTCCCTATTCCTCTGCCAAAATGTCCTTAGAAAAGGGGGTACGACAGGGCTCCTGTCTGAGTCCTACTCTCTTTAATACATACATGGCCTCTCTGGCTCAGATTGTGGAACAGCTGGGTTTTGAAATCATCTCATATGCAGATGATACTCAGCTCATGTTCACTATCGGGAAATATCCAGAGTTAGAAAAAATAAGCTTTGCCAATGGTCTCGGACTGGATTACAGGGAACTATCTTCAATTGAATCCAGGGAAGACGGAGATTATGTTAATGCGGAAATCTCCGGACATATGGTCAGACGACTCAATCAATCAATCATTTGTATAGCGCGCTACTCACCCGGAGGGGTCTCAAGGCGCTGGGGGGGGCCTTCTACTGCTTGAAGAGCCAGGTCTTGAGTTGCTTCCTGAAGGAAAGATGGTCCTGGGTCAGCCGGAGCTGGATGGGGAGGGAGTTCAATGTCTTGGCTGCCAGGTAGGAGAAAGATCTTCCTCCGGTGGAGGCTCTGCGGCTGCGAGGAACGGCGGAGAGGGCGAGGCTGGTGGAGCGTATCTGGCGGGTGGGAGTGTAGAAGGTCAGGCGGTTGTTGAGGTACCTGGGTCCCAGTTCCTGGAGGGCCTTGTGTGCGTGGGTGAGGAGTCTGAACGTGATCCTCTTGCTGACGGGGAGCCAGTGCAGGTCTCTCAGGTGTCCGGAGATGTGGCTGTGTCGGGGGATGTCCGGGATGAGTCGTACGGAGGCGTTCTGGATGTGTTGGAGTCTTTTCTGAAGTTTGGCTGTGGTTCCGACGTAGAGGGTGTTTCCGTAGTCCAGTCGGCTGGTGACGAGTGCCTGGGTGACCGTCTTCCTGGTTTCGGTGGGGATCCATCGGAAGATCTTGCGGAGCATGCGCAGGGTGTTGAAGCACGCTGACGAGACGGCGTTGACTTGTCTGGTCATCGAGAGGGATGAGTCCAGGATGAAGCCCAGGTTGCGTGCGTGGTCCGTTGGCTTGGGAGCGGTGCCCAGGGCAGGGGGCCACCAGGAGTCGTCCCAGGTGGAGGGCGATGATCCCAGGATGAGGACTTCCGTCTTGTCTGAGTTCAGTTTCAGGCGGCTGTTCTTCATCCACCCGGCGACGTCTTTCATCCCTTCATGTAGGCTGGCTCTGGCTGTGGAGGGGTCGTTTGTGAGGGAGATGATCAGCTGGGTGTCGTCGGCGTAGGGGATGATGTTGAGGTTATGTTGGCGTGCGATGGCTGCGAGAGGCTCATGTAGACATTGAAGAGGGTGGGGCTGAGTGATGATCCTTGTGGTATGCCGCAGATTACTTCGGAGGCCTTGGAACTGAACGGGGGAGGTGGACTCTCTGCGTTCTTCCCGAGGGTACGAGGTGATCCATTCCAGTGCCTTTTCTTGGATTTTGATGTCACTGAGGCGCTGTACTAGGGTGCAATGGCAGTCCGTGTCGAATGCAGCAGAGAGGTCCAGGAGGATGAGGGCCGCAGTTTCCCCGTTGTCGAGCAGGGATCTGATGTTGTCTGTGGCTGCGATGAGGGCAGTCTCTGTGCTGTGGTTGGCTCAGAAGCCGGACTGCGAGTGGTCGAGGGATCCATTAGTCTCAAGGAAGTTGGCAAGTTGTTTGTTGACGGTCTTCTCGATGACCTTGGCAGGAAAAGGAAGGAGCGAGATGGGACGGTAGTTCTTGAGGTTGGTGGGGTCCGCCGTAGGTTTCTTCAGGAGGGCGCTGAGCTCGGCGTGCTTCCATCTCTCCGGGAAGGTGGCGGTGTTGAAGGAGGTGTTGATGATGTCCCGGAGTTGGGGTGCGATGATGAAGTCGGCTTTGTTGAAGACGTGGTGGGGGCAGGGGCTGGTAGGTGATCCAGAGTGGATGGTGTTCATCATACGGGTGGTGTCTTCGGTGCTGACCGGTATCCAGGCGCGGAGGGTGGTGGTGGGGGGCGTTGGTTCGGTGGTTGGGTGCGTGGTCTGTGCGCTGAAGCTGTTGTGTATGTTGTTGATCTTGCTGTGGAAGAACGAGGCGAGTGAGTCGCAGAGGTCCTGTGAGGGGGTGACGTCGTTGATTCCGGCGTTGGGGTTGAAGAGCTCTTTGATGATGCTGAAGAGTTCCTTGCTGTTGTGAGCATTGTTGTCCAGTCTTTCCTTGAATGCTGTCTTCTTGGTGGTGCGGATCAGCTTGTGGTGTTTGCGGGTGGCGTGCTTGAGGCAGTCATGTTGTCTGTGGTCTGGTTGTTGCTCCAGGCTTTCTCGAGGGAACGGCAGTTCTTCTTGGAGATCTTGAGTTCGCCGGTGAACCAAGAGGCTTTCTTGCTGCCGGGTCTGCTGGGGGGGTCTTCAGTGGTGCGAGGCTGTCTGCGCAGACGGTGATCCACTGTGTAAGGTTGCTGGCTGCTTTGTTGGAGTCCGTTCTGCTGGCGGGGGGGGTTCTGGCTGAGGGAGGTGGTGAGCTGGTTGGCGGTGATCTTGCTCCAGCTCCTGCGGGGCACCTGTTGCGGGTGATGGTGGGTCGTAGTTCTTCTGAAACTGAAGTGGACACAGCTGTGGTCCATCCAATGGAGTCCAGTGGAGTGGCTGAAGGTGATGTGCTTGCTGGAGGTGAAGACGGGGTCAAGCGTGTGGCCGGCGTAGTGGATGGGGGTGTTCACCAGTTGCTTGAGTCCGAGGTTGGCGAGGTTTTCCAGCAGGGTGGTGGTGTTGGTGTCGTTGTTGTTCTCCAGGTGGAAGTTGAGGTCCCCTACGAGGATGTAGTCAGCGGAGGGGAGGGCCTGCGGGCTGATGAAGTCTGCGATGTCTTCGCTGAATCGTGTGCATGGTCCCGGGGGTCTGTAGATGAGGGTGCCTCTGAGGGTCGTCTTGGGGTCGGTGCGTATCTGGAAGTGGAGGTGTTCGGCGGCGGTGAGGGTGTCGTCGGTGGCTAGACCAATTGGGCCCTGCTCCCTCCCCCAAATTTTCCCTAAGGAAACTAGGAATAAAAATCGACCGCTCCTTTTCCATGAAAGACCATATTGCGACCACGATCAGCACATGTTTTTATGGTCTTCAACTCCTTCGGAAAATACTTCCGTTCATACCAACCTCCCGTCATAGGACTTTAGTTCACACAATGGTAACTAGTCGCTTAAACTATGGCAATGCCCTGCTGGCAAAAGTGGGTGAGACTCTCCTGGCCAAATTACAAATTACAAATTGTTCAGGACACGGCTCCAAGGATGATCTTAAGTCGCCCGGCAGGCTCTTTATCAACTCCGTTGCTTAGAGAACTGCACTGGCTCAATGTGAAAAAAAGATCCTTCTTTAAAATCTGTTGCCTAACCCACAACGCTCTTAACGATAAAGGCCCCCGCTACTTACAACATAAACTAATTAAATACTGCCCTAGTAGGAGGCTTAGATCCAGTACACCGGGACTGTTACAAGTCCTTCGAATCCGTCTCACTCGGACATGAGGTCGAGCCTTTTCCCATCAGGCTCCCATGCATTTGAACCAGCTCCCACAGGCTGTACGAGCCATCCCGAGTTATGGCACTTTTAGGAAACACCTGAAAGCTTACCTATTTTAACTAATTGTCTGGTCCGGCTCCACTCTAGCAGAAGTCCAATCCCTAATCAACGCCAAGGTGCCCAAGGGTAATTTGAGCGCTTAATAATTACTTAACCTAACCCCGGCCAATTGACTTGTTGAGAGATTCAACAGGCAACTTGCAGGTAGATTCTTAAGGTGCATCCAAAAAGGTTGTGGGATTCACTACAGCTATGCATTTTCTTTGCTTGTTTACAGATCTGGGCAAAATGTTTTTGCTGGCAAAATGTGTAATGCAAGTTTTGCAAAATGTCTTGTCATGTCACAGGTGAGCCCTTTTGTGTGGTTTTAGTCCAAGGAAGATTGGGTCTTGCAGAAAATGTCTTTCAGGGACAACACAAAGACGGTTGTGTGTCAATTTCACCTCAAGCTAGACTCCAGCAGGTATTTTTTGTGAATTCGATAGTTTGTATGAGATATTCTCTTGTTATGCATATACTCAGTTTTAATATGATATTGTGCCTATGTACATTTTGCACTGTAACAAATTCGCAGTTTTTTATAAAATCACAATTTTACTCTTGCCACCTTATTTCAGCATATTTCAGCACACTGCTGAATGCAATATAAATCCCTGAATGGAAAGTAAATCATTTGAAAAAATATTTACTTTGATGCTTATATTTACAGGTACCAAAACACATTTGAAGTAGCTTTCCCATACTATCCGGTCCTGATGATGATGCAAGCCTAAGCTGAGACAAGGAGACCCATAACTATCAAGAAGTAATAAGACCGGATCAGTGCTTGAGTTAGATAACACAAGTAACATAAATAATATGTCTACTTGCATGACGACATAAAAAAATTCCAGTAATATTCCCAATAATCTTAGGGAAGCTATTAAACCAGTTGACTTGATCGATGAATATGCTACTAAAATTTCGAAGTTTTAATATCGATCTCCAGATAGAGTGGTTCCACATTAAGGAATACTGCCATATTGTCATGGTATGGATATCTCGAGTTAGAAAACTGAATCTACACTTTGCTATGTAACTTTATAATAGGGTGCTAATATTGTGGAGTTCATATATGTGCAGGTCAATATTATTGACTCTGTTGTTTCTACATAAAACGAATCGGAGGCTTTTCTCAATGAAAGTTAAGTGCTTTCAGAAGTTCTCATACCCTCGTATTAGTTCTATTATATGCATTAGTTACGATCATGCAAAGATCTCATTGAGAACATTAGCTAACAGAGAGACTAAAGACACTGAAAACATACCATTAATCTTCACTGGTAACCCATTGCAAACCAGATCTGTTGCCAGTTTCTAGTATACTAACAGTAAACAGCACTCCTTTTTCAATCAGATCTCTGCCCAGTTCATCTTTGTCCTCAAACGTTATAGGTGGTAAATGAATTATATTCCAATTATATTCTAGCGGGGGAGCAAAGCCCCTTTTCACAATTCTTAAACTAGTTTTTAATTTCTCGTTTTTCATCAAAACTTTCGTCAGAATTTGTGCTTTTAATTTAGGAGGTGGATACCACTGCTATTTAATTAACACAAGATGGTTACTGTACATCAAAACTCTAAGAACATGTCTGACTACCCCCGGTAGCTGTTGCACAAGTAACACACAGTATGCTTGAGAAATGCATGCTAGGTTAAAGCAACAACACACTATGTTACATTTAAAAATAGAAAGCAAAACATATGCCTTGTTTAAGAAGACACCTGTGTACATAAATGTGGCCTTCCTCATTGGTAACACAACAGTATGTCCTCAAAGGTTTTATATAGTTGTACAAAGTAAATATAAGTGCGTTGAAGTGAAAGAATGACTGGCCCATATGAACTTAAACTGCAGCATGTATTTTTATAGCTTACATTTTCATCCTAGGCACATTTAGGGGCCGATTAGGATGGAGGATTTTCCGCCTCCTCTGGGCCGGCGGAAGCCACCTCCGGCCCGGAGGAGGCGGAAAATCCATTGCGGGCTCACCAAAGACCCACCGCCACATTACGATGGCTGGTGGGTCTTGGTTTCTGTCCGCTGCTTTTCCGCCGCGGTCGGATTACAACCGCGGCGGGAAAGCTCTCATTTGGCTGGCAGTGTCTATCAGACACCACCGGCCAAATTAGGAAGCATTTGAAAACATGCTTTTCCGCGGCGGTTTTTCCGCCGTGGAAAAGCATGTGTACTTTTGATTTTGGGGGCCCGTTGCGGGCCCCCAGGGTGTTGGTGGGTGGGGGGTGCACATGGGGGGTACCTATGGTACCCCCCAGCATTTACATGCACAATGCGGCAGGCACCGCGCGGTGCCTGCCGCTTTGTGCATGTAAATGTTACACATGCACTTTTAACATTGCGGCGGGTGCTGCTTGAAGCAGCACCCGCCGCAATGTTAAATATCCAGGATGTGACCGCCAGGGTGGCGGTCACATCCTAATCGCACATGAGGGAACGCCGCAGCCCATGCGGACGTTCCCTCATACTCTGGGGTCGCGGACGGACTCAAGTCCGTCCGCGATCCTAATCGACCCCTTACTGAGGCAAAGTTACAAAACATATTTCCAATGTCAAACCTGAATTAAATATTGGATTCAATAATTCTAAAAGTTCTATCAAACCAAATTTGTAGGGCATTGGTAATAATTTCTGAAATGACTCATGTGCTATCTGTTAAACATGGTTAATTAAAAAGCACATAATAAACACAGCCTGCCTAAAACCAGCTGCAGAGCAAAACAATTGGGCATTCAGATTTTGGACGGATCTCCACATCATATTCTTGCCTTTTGATTGGCAGTCACCAACCACTACTTCGAGGGAAGTCTCACAATGGCACAGGATGCAAGGAAGAATAAGCCCTCTGGCCTCACAGTTCACGCCTGTCTGGGAATTCACCTTTAGATACTCTTCCCTTTTGAACTGAAAAAACAGGGAGATGCCAGCTGGGGGAACACCACAAGGGGGGTGAAATTGATAGGCCTTGTTGAGTTCTGTTGATGCTTGCTAGAAGTAATCAGAATTTGGTGAACTGGAAATCTTACAGAAGAGACCAATGTTGATCCATTTTGGATTCTGTGAAGAAAAGAACTATGTGATAGAAAGTACATGAAAGTATATTCCTTGATGGTGAAACAGAGCACAACTTTGTATGACATGGGAAGCAAGAAAGATGTCATTTTCATTCTCATCAGCCATTGCTGAATAATTGAATTCTTTTAAATGCTGCTCGTTTGGCCATTCACAGCAAAAAGATGAAAATACAAAAATACATATTTTGCTGCATCGAGCAATGTTTGCCTGCCTCACAGAGGGTTTGGTAGAGAGTTGTACACAGTCTTCTTTATAATCATTATGATTGGTAAGCTGTTCTGGGTCTGCTCTGGCGATATTAGTCTCTTTCGAACTTTCAATGGCTCCCAAATCAGAGCCTCCCAGTGAAGCTTTCACACAATTATAGAACTATTCACCTTTCATAAGAGAGTGCAGCGTCATTTGCAACAGATGATTTCCCTGCCTGGAAGAAAACCAGTGGACAAATCATCACTAGATAATTCTTCAGCCTGACTCTCTCACAATTATCCTCTGTATCTGGGGAGTGTAAGAAATCTCAAGAACCTGGTAGATGTGGTCAATTTAACATGGACTTGGAGTGATAAGGTTCCGCACTGCAGCCTGAACCTGTGGACTTGTGTGTGGGGTTCCTATTCTGTAGATGGGAAGACTTTTTACAGTGAAAATCAAAGATTTTTGTATTTTTTAGAATATGATAGAAAAAAAGGATATTTTACGAAGCACTCTGACAATTTTAAAAGAATTCCTTAAAAAGATCTGTTTCTGTGGGTTAATTTATATTCTTTCAAGCTTTTTGGCTTGAAGGTCAATGCTAGAGTGGTACTGTTCAAGAGAGGCTTTGGAACTCACTGCATCCTTGTTGGTTACACCTTCCTGCCTCACAAAACAAAAAATATCCATACTTTAGAAAAGTTTCTATACCAAAAGGTACAATATTTGGCTAGAATGAAATTCCCACCTTCCGCTAGATTTCTAGTCGACCATAAAGGGTGGGAACATTTCTATTTTTGCTGTAACCCTTGATTGCTCACATCCAATATTTTTTAATGGCTGTAAAAATGTCCTCATATTTTTTCTCTGTTTAGTGATTTTCAAATCTGAACGTCCAATTCCTTATCTATGTTGGTGTTATGGTTTATTGTTCCCTGTGGGACCCCCAACACTGGCCTGAAAGTCTGGGTCTCCCCCTTGTCAGCCACAAAGGGAAACAATCTGGGCATTGTAGTGGACAAAAAGCAGTCCACGAAACTACATTTTATGAAGTTGCTTAAGTGCAGTTGCTACTCTCCTAAACATTGGTGTATATTTGACTAGCATATTTTATGTATATGTAAGGCTCTTATAAAGTGGTATGCCATATAACCAGGGCCTGTAATTTAAATGATACCAGTGGGCTGCCAGACAGATTGTTCCACCCACAGATGTAGCCCCTCAAACCTGTTTCAAGCCTACCACTGCACGATCTGTGTGTGCAGTTTACTGACACTTTGACTTGGCATTTAAAACTGCTTGCAAAGCTTGAAACCCCCATTTTATTTATACGACCCCCCCTAAGGTAGGTGCTAGGTAGCCTTAAGAGCAGGATGCTGGGTAAATGAAAGGTACAACGTGTACTGGTATGTTTAGCAGTAGGAGTGACAAAAAGCCTACTTCTCTCACAGGTTAGCATTTGGAATCCATACTAATATTATAAAGAGAGAGCCCAAACCTTTGAGGCGGGTAATCTCAGGAGCCACAGCACCAGTCACAACACCCAATACAGCGTTGGAAAGGGCAGTTGCAGCAGAAGGACATAAGCTATGCAGACGCCCACCATATACATTTAAAAGGTAAAAGAACCGTGCCAGAAAAGTAGTCCCTTGTGGGCGTGTCAGCGTTGTGCTGTGGGCGTGTGCTGGGGGCGTGACAAACGCTGGGGGCGTGTGGTACGTTCCGTCCTTCATGCCATGTCTCATATTGTGTGCTAATCTCACCCTGCTCCCTTTAAATACCCTTGCACCCCATAATCATAACCCACCTTTACTCCTTAAAATACCCCAACACCCTTAAACACTAACCCATCTTAACCCTATAAATATACCCTGTACTCCAAAACCCAAACCTATCCCTAAACCCTTAAAATACCCCTGTACCCCAAAACCCAAACCTAGCACTGAACCCTATAAATACCCCTGTACCTCAAAACCCAAACCTACCCCTGAACCCTAAAAATACCCCTGTACCCCAAAACCCAAACCTAGCCATGAACCCTAAAAATACCACTGTACCCCAAAACCAAAACCTACCCCTGAACCCTAAAATACCCCTGTACCCCAAAACCCAAACCTAGCCATGAACCCTAAAAATACCACTGTACCCCAAAACCAAAACCTACCCCTGAACCCTAAAAATACCCCTGTACCCCAAAACCCAAACCTAGCCCTGAACCCTAAAAATAACCCTGTACCCCAAAACCCAAACCTACCCCATAACCCTAAAATACCCCTGTACCCCAAAACCCAAACCTATCCCTGAACCCTAAAAATACCCCTGTAACCCAAAACTCAAACCTAGCCCTGAACCCTTAAAATACCCCTGTACCCCAAAACCCAAACCTACCTCTGAACCCTAAAAATACCCCTAAACCCCAAAACCCAAACCTAGCCCTGAACCCTAAAAATACCCCTGTACCCCAAAACCCATACCTATCTCTAAACCCTAAAACTACCCCTGTACCCCATAACCCAAAACTATAACTTAACCCGTAAAATACCCAAACACCCCAAAAACCTATACCTCAGTACCCCAAAACATATACCCCTATACCCATACTTACCTTATCCAAACATTTTTAAAAAATATGCTTTTACCATTCATGCATTTACAACGAATTTCGTTGTAAATGTATGCGTGGTAAAAGCTTAAAAATGTAATGCCAGGCGGACAAAAAGTTGCGGTATTATGGGTGTTTACCCTCCCCGGTAAGTACATTGGTGGCACGGCGGCCGACATCTCCAGCAACATACTCATATTTTTTACCACCCATTTGAAAAATGCACAGGTCTCTCTCATTGATGGCCAGCACCGACATACACTTTTAGACAAACCTCCCGCCACAAGTTCTAGAATCGCGAACTTTAGAGCTGGGGAGCTACGTTCGAATCTCGGCATCAGCTCAGCATCCTGTGATTCCAGGTAAATCGCTTTGTTTCCCCGTGCCTACCACAAATGAATGTGTTCTTCTGTAATGTAAACTGTGCTCATGCCGTGTTGTCGAGTTCGCGCTAAATAATATTGCAAGGAAAAATAAAGTAGGGAAACTCGAGTTCAAACACTACTGAACGCGCACTCTTAAGTGCATCAGCAGTGCACTGTGAATCGGAGCGTTTCACAGGCCTGTCACAGATAAGAAATGCTATCAAAACGAAATCCTACAAAACAATATACAACTGGCCGGCAGTAATTCATACCCGGACAACGTCGGGACGGGCTGCTAGTGTCTTAATAAACTTTTAAGCCATAACTCCTAATCAGAGAAGAGTAGCTTTTCATGTTTCATATGTATGGAATGGGAATGATAAATCCTCCTTACTGGTGAAGCTGGATTTTACATTACAGTTTTTGAATTGCTGCTCTTAGAACGTGGATATTTCTCTGCATTTACTTCTCTGTTTTGACTACACTTTGTTCATTCCCTCAAGACAGCAGCAACCCAGGAAGGATAGGTGTGTCTGAGTACCCAACTACACACATCTGCATTCTGAGGAGAAGTGTGGCTCACTGGTTAGAGCGGCAGACTCTGAAGCAGAGAGCAGGCCTGGGACCAGGGTTCAAGTCCCGACGCGCCAGGGTCTTGGGCTCAATGTCTGCGGACTCGATAATTCTCGCCTCGGCGCCTACTCTAATCATGGGTCCCACGCTGCAACTCTGGGCAATAGCTTGATTAATCTCCACAACGGCCCCAACAACATTGGGATGCCTGGCTTCACCTTGGGGGTGCCCAGGAGGGGCATCTCACATAAAGGGTTCCACAGCGTTATACAGCGCCTGGACGCCCTGTTGCTGGGCCAGCGGTGCGCTTTACAAGTATACTACATTTACATTCACATTTGATTGCCTTGCCTCAACAGGATGGAAGGGAGGGGATTACACTTCACTTGAATAGGCAGTGTTCTGTCATAACACAAAGGACATATTATCCCTCATAGACAGCCTGGCAGAAAGGACTGGTTTGAAAGAAACAAATCAAACTATATATTGTTAACATAAATACAAATGCAGGCACAAAATTGTATAACAAGGATGAAATCAAATGTAACAAAAACTTAATACGACATAATACATAAGGGGCACATCGGTACAAGAGCGGCAAATCCAGTTGTCATCAGTAGGATTATTGTCAAAGTGTGTCAGATTCTTTTTATTTTAGAAGTTTTGTATAGCGCTAGCTGGACCCAGGGGTATCAGAGCGCTTCACAACATACACAATAGTGTGCAAACATATGATACAGGAGAATGGTAGAACATGGGGGCTCGAGCAGGGAAGGGAACAAGCGTATGGGCGAAGGGGCAGAGGAGAGGAGGGTGAAAGCCAACTCTGATGATCATCCGCGCATTGTAGACAATCAAACTGTTTATGCATAAACAGTTTTCTTGATCCGAATCAGTGTCATCAGTCATGACATTTGAGGTAAGATGGAGTGTCGGCTAAGGAGCTACCTGGGCTCTATCGGTTTGCTCGAGAGCGGTCGAGGAAGAGGGCTTTGAGTAGGCTTTGAATTTTGGAAACAAGGGGGTTGTTCTGATGTGGGGAGAATTTTGGAGCGCTACCGCCAAAAGATTTAGCTGAGGTTTTATGCTTGCGAGTTCTTGACAGGATGAGTAGTAGAGAGTTGGAGCTCCTGAGGTTTCTTGACTGGCCTGCCCTTTTGAGTTTGGCAGCCAGGTATTCCGGTTTGCCTGTGATCAAGGTTTTGTGAGTGAGGCAGGCTGTTCTGAAGCTGGCTCACAACTCAACTGGGAGTCATCTAAGGTCTCTGAGAGGTAGCAAAATGTGTCTGAATTTCTTAATTCCAGTGACCATTCTGGCAGCTGCGTTGAGGGTTGTCTTCAGGGGGCGAGGTGGGATTTTGCTGTCCCAGTCAAGGTAGCGATCCTGTAGTCTGTTCTGGAGAGGACCAGTGCTTGGGTGGCTTGTTGAAGGTCCTTGGGTGGGAGGAAGGGTCTATAGTGTTTCATTGTCCACCATAAACGGAGAGGTATCACTAAAGGGGATGCACAACCAACCTCAACTTTCATTCCATGGGGCCCAGATTCTGGTCCATTTCCCCAGGCAGACCCTCCTTTCATACACCACTCTCCTAGCCTACATACACCAATCCATATCGGATTCCCAATCCGAGCATTGCAATGCAATTCCACTTTTCCACGTTCTGGCGATGTTGCTCTTAGCCACCATGCACCCCAAGGAGACCCACATTCTCCCCAGCCTAGTCAGATCTGTGGATTCACAGATATTCAAGAGGCAAAGTCTTGGGCAACTTTCAATATTTTTCCTGCAAATCAGGGATAGAGCCGCAATAATCTCTCCCCAGTACCTCCAGAGAACCGGCACTCCCACCATTGATGCAGATAAGTGCCCAACTGACCACAACCCCGCGGGCAGACCGGAGAACTCAGGAGACACATTTTAAACAAGGCCAAACTCATATAATAGGTCCAGTGCAATAGCTGAAGTTGGACTAGTTTGAACCGGTACCGAATCGCCACCTCCCGAGGCGGAGCGAGGGCCTCCCTCCAGTCCTCGTCGTCAATGTCACCAACATCTGCACACCACCTTTCCCGAACTTTGACAGGTAGGTTAGGCAAGTTATCCAGGAGCTTACGATAGGTCAAAGAAATGGCCTTGTCTGGAAGGTAGTCATCGAAAAGCCTATCCTCCAAAGGGGAGGACTAAGTATGGGCGGAAAATCCGTTCCGCTAGCGGATTTTGCGGATTTTTGGTAAATTCGCAATCCGCGAGATTCACGAATTTCCCGCAAAATCCGCAAATCCGCGAGCAGCGGATTTTATGGCTTGCTCGCACTGTTCGCGTGAGTTCGCGGCTTCCCAGTTCAACTTCGCGCCCCGCGAATAAGCGCTAAATTGCAGAAATACGATCTTAGCAAAACTGAAACTACTTACCAGGTTCAAAAGTTCAAGCTCATCATTAGTAGCCATTCCCTGTAGTGCTTCCTGAGGGGCCCCTCCAGAGTTCAGTTGCCTACTTGCAACGATTATGTGCCCCTGCTCTGACCCTCAGAATAGTTACACAAAGGTCCTGAATTACAGCTAAGGCAGACAAGCAGGAGCCAGGCTGGAAGTTCAAATCCAGTGACGCATTAATCAGCCCCTAATTCATTATTGTCAGTTGGGGCAGGGCAGGTGTTGTAACTAATTTTGCAACAATGAAAGCACTTAGCAAGTGCAAAAGATCACTAATCAGGAAGCACTAAGGAAGCAGGTGCCAGCTAAAAAAATATTCTGTGACACATTAATCAGCCCCAAATTAATTCAGGTCACTTGAGGCAGGGAAGGTGTGCTTTGCTTTGCCACAATAATGTACACTGGACAACCAGGGGGTGCTGTGATGAAACAGAGGGTGGCATGGGTGGGCCAGAGGGTGGCATGAGTAGTCAGAGAGTGGCAGTGGTGACAGAGAGTGGCAGTGATGAAGAAGAGTGTCCCAAACAGGCTGAACACGTAGAAACAACAAGTTCGCAAAACTTGCGACCCGACAGGTAAGTTCGCGTTTGCGAAATTGTACAAAACCCTCGCGAACTGGCAGAAACCCGCGCAAACACAAAAAAAAAAATCTGCAAATTCGCGAGAATTCACGGATTTTGCGGATTGCGAGTTCGCAAACCCGCAAAATTCGCGAACGCGAGATTCGCAAAATTCGCCCATGCTTAGGGAGGACACACACGCTATGTCTCCTTTGGAGAGCACTTTAGACAGTGCACTACGCACCTGTAGATAGCGGAAAGTTTTATTCTCGTGTAGGTCAAACTTCCGTTGTAGTTCTCTAAAAGGCATAATCGAGTCACCCACCCATATATCACCCACTTTTGACAGTCTAATCAACACCGATTTATCGAACCCGGGCTGACATCAAAGCAGGCCCACGTGACAGGAATCACATAATGGTGTTGCTTGCGTAAGTCTACCTCTCAAGCCAAGGGCTGAGTTCGTCGCATGCCTTATAGAGATGGTTTTCGTGGTTGGGGTAAATTTAGGTTCTAGCTTTGACCCACCATATAGCGCTCTTAAATAAGTGCCAGACAGCATATTGTGCCTGTCTATTCTGTATGCTGGATCGGCGATGGGACGATGCATCCAGTGTTTGAGAACAATAAGTTGTGAGGCCCAATAGTAAGACCTAATGGCCGGCAGTGCTATTTTGCCATCATGTCAGCTCTTGGTTAGCTTGGCCAGTGCAACTCGGGACGGACCATTGTTTCATAGCAGACTACGTACCGTTGATACAATGGAAGCAAAATAGTGAGGCAGAACAAGGTGCGGAGTGTTCTGTAGTGCATATAAGAAGTGGAGCAGAGCCATCATTTTGTACAAAGCTGCCCTTCCCAAGAGTCTAAGAGGGAGGGTTTTCCAACGCTGGATGTCAGCTTTGATAAACAGCAGGGAGGCAGCAAGTTTAGCTTATAGAATTCATCTGCTTCCATCGTGATGTATATGCCCAATTAAGAAATGCCCTCAGTCACAATTTTAGCCCCACAACACGATGGGAGCAGGGGGGGACGGCCACTGAGGATATATAAGGTACTGATCCCAATTGATGGTATAGCCGCAGTATTTTTGAAAAAGGGTGCAGATGTGGAGGACATTATTAATTGAAAATTTGGGCCTAGCCAGGTACAGCAGAATATTGTCCGCATAGAGGGACACCAAGTCTTTCCAGTCCGGTGCCCAATTAAGTCCTCGAATCGTAGAATCGCCTCTAAGGCATGTCGCAAGAGGTTCAAGCGCCAGAGCAAAGAGCAAGGGAGACAGTGGGCACCCCTGACTTGTGCCCTGTCCCAACTCAAAAGCTGCTGACCTACTCCCATTTACCGCAATACGCGCCAGAGGTTTCAAATAAAGAAGCCTCACCCATGCTAAAAAATAGCCGCTAAAACCGTACTTCTCCAAGGCAGCAGAAAGGAAGGGCCATTCAATCCAGCGACCAAGAACATAATAACAGAGTCCTCTTGTATTGTGGCAGCTCGTCCTAGCACTCCAAAAAAGCGACACAAGTTAAGTGCAGTATTTTTAGTTTGCATAAAGTCATTTTGATCTGAATGTATCTATTTATGAAGATGGGGGAAAAGCAACGTACAGGATCTCAGCCAAAATTTTGACCTCAGGATCTAGAAGTGAGATGGGTCGGTGTGAAGAGAATCAGTCAGGGGATTTTCCTTGTTTATGGATAACAACTATATTGACCAGCCGCTGCGAACCCAGAAGAACACTTTCATGCACACTAGCATTGTACATACACAGGAGGAAAGGGACGATGTGTGATGTCACCGCTTTATAAACTTTGATAGGGAGACCACTGGGTCCCATGGCCTTACCGGATTGTAGGGAGGAAATAGCCTTAGAAATTGAATCGACTGTTTGCGCCTCATCGAGATTTGCTTCTTCCTGTGAGTCCAAGCTCAGCAGTGGCAAAGTAGCTAGCAGCTCAGCTGCTTCCTCCTGCGTGGAAGTAGACGTCGGAGAGTATATCTGGCTAAAATAAGAGGCGAAGGCGTCTGCAATACCAGCTCTATTGTGACGTTTGGCCTCACCTTCATCCATAACTTCAGCCACCCATCTATTAGCCAGGTCCCTCCTATCAAGCCAAGCCAACAACTTGCTAGCTTTATCGCCGATATCATAGATGCTATGTTGAGACGCCTTATAGTAGTCCCTAGGTGCATCATTCGAGATATCTTTGTACTCTTTTTCCTTGCTAGCCAACTTATGCAACATCTCTGCTGACACACCCAACACTAAGTCGCGTTCAAGGGCTGTAATCTCAGCCTCAATAGTTTTCAGTTTGAGACGCTTTTCTGTCTTGTGTCCCGCTACGGCCGCCAACCCACACCCCAGAACACTGTTTTAAAGGCCTCCCATAATATCATGTCAGATTGAACCGACCCATCGTTCTCTATGAAGTATTGTTAGGTGACCTCTGTCAATTTAGAGCAAATTTTGGGAATTTTAAGATACCAAGGGCTGAGGACCATATCTCAGTGGTTAGAGACGGGTTTACCGCCACAACAGGTGACAATAGGCAAATGGTCAGACATATCTCTGGTAAGAAGGACAATTTAGAAAATAGGGGAAGTTGATCAGCCTTGCAGAAAAAGTAGTCAATACGGAACAAACTGCCATGCACACCAGAGTGGAAGGTGTATTGCTTTTCCGTTGGGTTACATACCCACTAAACGTCGATGATTCCAAGGGCCCTCAGAAACGCAGATAAACACTTCTCCGCCGGATACCATCCAAAGCTACATTACAGTTGCCACCCAGAAGCATGTCTCCAGCAGGCATTCCCAACAGATGTGTACCCAGATCACTCAGGGTGGTGGAATTTAGCCTAGGGGGGATATATAAGGATATGACGTTGACCGATCTCCCCTCCCAGGTCCCCGAGACTGAAACAAATTGGCCCAATGGGTCAAGCACAACATTTTGAATTTGAAAAGGAAGGGCACTGTGCACCAAGATACCCACTCCTCTGGAGCCTCTCGTATACCCGTCATGCGTGATAAGTTTATATCCCCATCAATTAAGAGCACAATAGGTGGGGCCTTGAATGTGAGTCTCTTGAAGGAGTACCGGGTCAGGCGACTCTTGTTTCAGATATTGCAGCACTGTATTCCTCTTAATCCTATCCCTAAGACTGTTAATGTTCCAGGAGAGAAGTTTAAGACGGCCCAATGGCAGACCCACGTGCTCATCCGCACTCATGGTGTAAGATGGGATGGGGACAACGAGAACCCCCTGAGCTGAGAGATGGTACCATATCACAGAAGTTCCCCCTGGTGAAAATTGTCACACAGTTGATAAACAATCTTACACATGAGGAACAAAAGCTCCCACACTAATTATCTGTTGTAGCGAAAGGATGCCCACATCATGGTATATGCGAATATTGGCCACTAAAAAGAGACTGCTAAAACTAAAAATGTAAAAACCTAACAAAAGCACTCAATCAATCCCCCAAACCACTATACCCTACCCTCCTCCCTACCTCCTGCAACTTGGACGTAGAACTACCCACCCCCAACTATGCAGAGTGCCTGTGAACCCAAAATAAAAGAGACTATATATATAGGGGAACGCTACTCAACGTAGGCAACACAAGAACACCACCCATTAATGACATTTGATCCCCCCCAGTTCAAACTCATATGCTTGCTCCATATCAAACGGTTCAACAGTCTTCTTATCATAGCAATTCAGCGCCTCGTTTCAACATCATATCACCCCCGCCCTCGCACCCCACTCCCCCTGATATCAACCAACCAATCAATCAATCAGGAGTTTGTTAAATCGCAACTACTCACCCGTAAGGGACTCAAGGCGCTAGGGGGTGCATGTTCCATTCCATCAAGGAGGGGGTCTGTCGAAGAGCCAGGTTTTGAGGTTTCTTGCGAAGATGGGGAGCGATGTTGTCTGTCTGAGGTGGAGCGGAAGTGCGTTCTATGCTTTGGCCGCGAGGAAGGAGAAGGAGCGGCCTCCCGATCTGGTCTTTCTGGTGCGGGGGACCTCGGCGTAGGAGAGCTGGGCTGATCGTATGGTCCTTTGGGGTGCGTGGAATTTGAGCCGGCTGTTCAGGTATGCTGGTCCGGTGCCGTGGAGGGCCTTGTGTGCTTGGGTGAGCATCTTAAAGGTGATTCTCGCCTCGACGGGGAGCCAGTGGAGTGTGCGCAGGTGCTGGGAGATGTGGCAGTGTTTTGGCAGGTTGAGGACCAGTCTTGCGGCGGCGTTCTGGATGTTCTGTAGCTTGCGAATGAGCTTTTTGTTTATTCCGGCGTAGAGTGCGTTGCCGTAGTCGAGTCTGCTGGTGACCAGGGCATGAGTGACTGTCTTTCGGTGTTTGAGGGGGATGCATTAGAAGGTCTTACGAAGGAGGCGGAGGGTGTGAAAGCAGGAAGATGAGACAGAGTTTATCTGGCGGTCCATTTTGAGCTCGGAGTCAAGGATGATTTCCAGGTTGCGTGCGTGGTCTGTGGGGGTTGGCGAGTTTCCGAGGGCAGTGGGCCACCAGGCGTCGGGGTTTGGGCCCATGGTGAGTACTTCTGTTTTGTTGGTGTTTAGTTGTAGGCAACTGTTTTTCATCCATTTGGCGACATTTCCATGCCCTCTCAAAAGTTGCGTCTGGCGGTGTTGGGCTCGTTGGATAGGGAGAGGATGAGCTGGGTGTCGTCTGCGTATGACACGATGTGGAGTCCGTAGGTTCTGACGATGGGGGCAAGTGGAGCCATGTAGACTTTGAAGAGCGTTGGACTGAGGGAGGAGCCCTGGGGGACTCCGCAGGTGGTAGGCGTGGGGTATGAGAGGAAAGGGGGGAGTCTGACCCATTGCGTCCTGCCGGAGAGGAAGGAGCAGATCCAGTTGAGGGCCTTGTCCTGGATTCCTGTGTCGTAGAGTTTGCGTATTAGGGTACGGTGGGAGACTGTGTCGAACGCTGCTGATAGGTCTAGGAGGATGAGGGCTACTGTTTCTCCTTTGTCCAGTAGGGTGCGGATGTCGTCTGTTGCGGCGAGGAGGGCGGTTTCCGTACTGTGGTTTTTTTCTGAAGCCGGATTGGGAGGAGTCGAGGACCACCACCAACCACACTGAAAGAAAGATAACAACACAAAGGAGCATATTACCAACGTTAAGCGATATTTATCGCTAACGAAAATTATCGCAGAGATAACTTGCTATTAGCAAGGTTTATCTCAGAAGTGATAAAAATCCTCACGCCAACTGCCAATTGAGAGATTATCGAAGTTTGGCGTTAGCTTGATGATAGGGGCTCACAAACTTAGCCATGATATCCACCTTCCATAGGATATCATGGCTAAGTCAGGAAAATACCAGGTGTAAAAAAAGCAGTGCTAACCGCGGTTAGCGCTGCTTTTGTTTATCACTAACAGGGTTAGCGAAATCCTTGATAATAGGAGAAATGTCGCTTAACAACATTTCTCCTATTATTTTTCTCTGGAACGGACCCTTTGCATCTCATTAGAGATACAAGGGGAAGCGTAGAGAAATAGGGTGCTAACATGTGAATTTGCGTGTTAACACCCTGTGTTGATAGGGAGATAATTTTATTTCCGCTTTCTTGGCTTTTAAAGCCAAAAATGCGGAGATAAATCCCTTGATAATATGCCCCAAAATTATTATAACAGGCAAATAGTCTACCAAGGCCGATGAAACTCGTTTCAATGCGAATCAGCACAGTAGGCTACCCCAGACTCATGTGGTACCCCCCCAAAACCTACAGTTGCACATTAATCGGGGTATTGTTCACACCAGCAGGATCGCAGGGGTCTCAAGTTTCTTCAGAGCGTGGATCCATAGCTGGGGAGGAATGCCTCTGCGCCTCTGCTGATCTCCAACTCTCTTGAAAGGGAATCTTGTGCACTTTACAGTTGCTGTGAAGGCACCGCACATCAAAGGCACTTTTGCGGGTAAATTCTGTGCCTCTGACCCCCTAAAATGAGACAAAACTGGATGTCGAATTGAATCTCTTTGAGAAGGACTGCTGTGCTGCTGAACACCATCGCTGCTGCAGCAATTCCCCTCCTGTGCTGCAGATTGTGCATTCCCATTGTTCATGACGAGCTCAGCTCGTCATCAGCACAGCTCAACCGTGCCTCATGATGAGCTGAGCTCGTCATGAGCATCGAAGGGGTTAAAGGACTCATCTTTAGATTGCAGACTTGAAAGGCCTTTGTTTCTCTTGTGTTGACCTGCTGCTTGCTGCTCTTTGACTCTGCTGAAGGATAGCTGGACTATGTCTTCCCTCCAAGTTATCTCAAGACTCAGGGTTATCAAAGTCTCTAGCCCTGCTCCAGTGCCTGGCTCACTGGACATGGCCTAGATAGTTGCAACATGGATTCCAAAGTATCTTCTTTCAGTGTGTAACAGAACAGGAGCATAAACTGGTTGCAGGAGTAAACTAGACATATTGGTCAGCATATTGCCACTGCTGCAGCTTGGTGAGATCAACACATCCCCTCAAATGTGTGGCTGCATACCTCAGCCAACCAGGAATCTAATAATGGATAGGAATTTCTAAGAATGTGTCTCCACATAAGGGATCCACTCCAATAGACAAAAAAACATTATCAACAAACATTAAAAGATCCTCATATCTGGTCAATTGGAATATGAAAAAATAATGTTTTCCTTTAGACAGGCATATCCCTTGAAGACCACCTTATACACACATGTTTGAGAGAAAATACTCATGACGCTGCTATCAAAATGATGTAGAATCTGCCACCTGCAACATGCTACTATTCCTGTGGCACATGTAATATGTGCCAGCCATGTCACTCAAAGGAGGAAGACTGGATTTAGGTTTGCAGACACCATGGATCATCAAAACCACACAAACTATAACACAACAAAAGTGGTATACATGATTACTTGGAGTTGCAATTTAAAATATATAGGAATGACAACCAGGAACATTAAGACCAGAATAAATCAAAACCGTAGCACCTTCTGATGCACACAAATGAGTACAAAGTTGGTGAGACAATTTGTGGATAACAGACAGATAGAGGAGGACTTAATGTGGTTTATAGTTGAAAAATTAATTATACTGGGGCAAACACAGAATCAAAACTACTGTACCTGAAACAGCAATGGATTCATTGCTTAAAGACCAGCTCGCAAGTACTCAACAATAATGTCAGTTGGAACCAATTATGCATTGAAAAAGATTTAGGATCTGAGTAAAACACCTATCGAGAACCATTATGGAATGTAGAAAAGAAAAAACAGTGACAGAAATTACTAATAGTCCATGAAGGGTTAATAACTAACACACTCCTTTGATCATTTAGATGGGCAGGCTTTCTGGCCTATTATTAGGCGAAGTACTACCATTAAATGATGCAACAATGGTTAAAAGGGAAGAAGAAGCAGTCTGCAACGATAAGTTATTGGCAATGCTTCCAATTAGTTAGTATTCCTATTTTCTTTGAGAATAAATGGATAATTCACCAGTTGATCATTGCGTGAAATATTGCCAAACAACACTACATGAGGGGTGGAACATGACAATGTACTTGAACTTAAGTAGCATTGATTGTTCTAACAGAGGAAATCCAGCATAAACAACAGAAATAAGCCATCCTTTATAATCTTAATTCATTGAAGGTGCTGCTAACTAACCTCCACTGTATTATCACACCTAAATGGAAGGTTCTCACTTCCAAAGACAATACATGTGAATACGAATATTTAACCTGAATCGTAACATTCTTGTTGTGCCATATAAGTGTTACTAGAGGAAATATCATCACTGGATGTCAATGCGTCTACTGTGAGAACTCAACAGATCCTCTGACTCCACCCTGCGAAAAACTAATTTCACAACAAAGAAGGAGAATAACAGCATTTATAAGTGATGTTTTGAGTTCTTCATTACACACTAGACATTAATATATGCACAGATCACAGACAGGAAGATACCTTAGGTATTACACTAGCTGTCTTTGTGTTTTCTGCAGACAAATGGCTATTGAAAGTCTGCAACCATCAGTGTAAGTTTTATCTCCAACTCGATTAAAAGCATTCCACAATACAGACAAAATATCAGCACTTTGAAGTGGTATCGAATATAAGCTCTATCCCAACCCAAATGTAATCATCCAAGATCATTTGAGCAATGATTGAAAGTGTTTTATGCTCACACAATGTGGTGTCTGTAAATAAGTGGCTTTCTGTACTTGCATATATAGACTCTGCAGTGATCACAGATATTCCTTTTACAGGTTTCAAATTATGATTGAAGACTAAGGTGTGAGACCTTTTGCCTCATTTAGCAGCTTGGTCAGAATTTGGTAGACGGGGAGCTTACAGCTAAGCCCTGATGAAGGCTGTTTGACCCATAGGGGTAAGGATACGGCCAAAACATGTTAGCTATACATATATAACATAAACATAAGAGACCAGTGGATAGAGGAAACATTATATATTGTTTACTATCCATTTCTCTAGCTGTTAATCATAACTGGGTTACTCAACTAATAAATGATCTAGTACCACTTTATCAAGAAGTCTAGGGCCACAGTGATGGTACTACACCTACCTCGGTGTGGATAGTTCACCTATGATGAAGCATGCCACAATGCAAGTGGCTGAGGTGACCTATCCAAATATGTTTGATCCCTGTGAAGTGTTGAATAGGGCTGAACAATAATTGGCACTCTATTCCTTAGTATTTATAGTGGTAGCTCTATTATAAAAGGAAAACAAAAGTGGGGAGGGAGATAGAGGCACACAGGAAGAATTGAGAAAAGGGAGCATGTTACATTACTTCTGTTTGCAGACCTTTTCAATATTGTTTTTACCTATATACACTACAATTGACAATAGAAAAGACAAAAAAAGCAGTGTAACAAACAAAGTACTGGAAGGAGTGCTTGAATACATTGCAGCCACTGACAATTGCTTGGAACGCATGCTGGATCTTAGTTTTTAGCTCGCATAGCGGACCTCCCTAGGCAAAAAACAGCCATACGAAAATATATCTTGATCCTCATCAAACATGACAATTGTATTGTATGGATATGTATTGCCTCATTAACAGCCATATGAATTGACATGTAAATATCATATCCACACAATACAATCGTCATTTTCAACAAACAATTTTTTCTTCTGTGGTGTGTTCTATTTAACCTAATTTGATTCTTGAAAAGTTTGGTTGAACCATCTTCGACAAATCCTACATAAAGTCTGTAATATATGTAATTTAAAAGTTTATGATATATTAGTTATATTGAGCAAAGGAATTGTCACACTCCCCACATAACCACTCCTATACATATCATTAGAATTGCATGGGGACTGAAAAACTATTGTTTGGAATGTGACCCCCTGAGACAACCACTGCTTTCCGGTCGATGAGCCACATCCACTAAACTCTAAAAAAGGCACAAAAAAGTTCTATTTTAGACTTTTTGAAACACACTAAAGATGAGATGGTGGGGGAAATCGCCATGAAATTTGCCAAGAACCACACAGTCCAGGAAAAACTGAAGCTTGTAAAAAATATCATATAACGTCAGTAGTAACCTGGAAAGCAGTAACTGGTACGGCTTTCTGGGAAATCTACTGGCAATATTTATGAGTAACAAAAATCCTGTGCGTAGTTGTGTTACTATGAGAGCAAAATCATCTCCATTGTTTATGAATCAGGTACAAATTTCACAACTAACATGGGTGATACCAAACATTCCAGGGTATCATTTAAACTGCTTCTTCAGCGGCTGGTGAGTTTAGGTATCAAATAAACTATCACCACATATGTGCTCCGTCAAATATTCTTTCACTCATGCACCAATTCACTCACCAACTGATTAATTTTGCCATTCACCCATTTAATCACCTACAATAAAATACACACATAAGCTCAGCAATTATTTTTAAAATACTAGAAAAATAAATGTAGATGCACAAGGACGATGTTGCACTATAAAAATAAAATTAAATATAGAAGCGTCAGCCATACTGCAACATTTTTGAGTAAGTTCCAACATGATTGCCAAGTTTAGAAGCAATGCATTGACCATCTTTTAGCAGTGAAATAATAATACACTATGCACAAAACCAATCCAAGCTGACCACTCACTAAACATCACACATGGCGGCCAACTTGAAAAAATATTATGCATAGTGTATCATTGTTGTACAGATTCATGATGGCAGAATTGATGCTTTTGAACCTGATGGTCACCTTGCTGGACAATACATCCAAAGATGGCTGGCTGTTTAGAAGCAGTGGCCACAATGAATGTGTCTCATGACATCTGAAGCTGCTAGTGAACAGCCCAGTAGCACTCTCTTGGTGTCTGCAGGGTGCTCTACAAAAACAAAGACAAACAAAGCAAAATGATGAAACCAGAACTGAAAAGGGACCTTCAAAAGGAGCAATCAATTAGTTAAAGACTGGCCCACAAATCACTGGTAGGGAAGGGCACTCATTTTCAAATGGATTTGCAAATGTGATTAGGCAAAATTCCATCACTCACAATAAAATTGAGCTGATGACTGAAGTGGGCTGACCCATTGGCCATAATCTATGCTGTTATGGGTAGAAAATAATTTGAAGGACACTCTAACAGACCACTGGCAAAAGACGACTGACCCAAAACCCATCTGTGCATGTACATATATGGCTTGCTCTATGCTTGTGTTGTTTATGACTTTTGATTGCAGGTCCTGGCAGATAGCTACACCTGTCATGCGCATCTATGTTGGCCTGACAAAGATTATTACAGGGCAAATCATATACCCCAAGATGTGTCACTGGGAGTAACCAACAGCAATGTAATTGCAAATAAGGTAACTTTTTTTTAGATTCTGTGTATAAAAATATCTACCAATTGGCTAAAACAAAGTTTAAATAGTCCTCCAACCTTAAATGCATATTTGTTTTAACACGTGGTCTTTCCATCAATACATACAGCACACTACCTTTATTAAACCCTTTCATGATAGACCTTTTAGACTCATAACATTTGACATAATGTTTCAACGTGAACTATCAAGGCCTATATCACTTAACTAGATTGCGCTTAAGCTTTCCTACAACCATCAGGCATACATTACGATGTTCACAATTAGAGCTGACAAAATATTATAAAACCTCTACTATGATGGAATAACAATGCTTATCAAAATGCAAATCTTTTACCCTCACAGTTTGTCAGAGGGGATGCAAAACCCTTCCCCACTTCAGAAATTTCTAAGACTTCAAGTAACACAATACCTTTTAATACATCAAAATAAAAATCCACTGTTACGGGTCTATTGTATCTGAATTGCTTTTCACAATAAATAAGTATGGCCTACAGCGTTTTTCATAACTTTTCAAAATGAACTTATTAGCCATATGACATCTGACATTACATTTCGTATGTACCATTCAGTACTGTAAACGTATGATTAGCCTTTACCCATAACCAACTCATGCCTAATGAATTGAGTCTAAGCTTTCTCACTAAGCAGCCATCAGACACACAGTAAGGGCAGTTCTCTTGCAGTAAGGTAATCCTGCTTCTGTAACTTAGAGAGGTCCAGGAGCGTTCTGATAAATGACTCTGGAGGTTCAACATATAGCCAGTGCCAGCTTTTGTGTGAAGGGACTCCCTGTCCTACTCCCAAATCTCTTTCTGGGACCTTCTTTCCTTCCCCCTGTCAAAGCTCAAAATGGTTTGGGGTAACAAATGGCAGGACAGGGATGGTGTTAGATTTCTTTGTGTGTGCCGGAGGCAAAACCCTTCCATGTATAAGTGACGCTAGGTACACCTCCTCCCAGTCATCCTTCGAGGAAGGTCCATCCTGTCTACACATAGTTGTGTTAATGTCTGGAAGTAATACACAAACCCCAACAGCAAAGTCACTCACAGTTATGTGACCCAGGACATTAGCAGAAGACACAAAAGTTTGGGAAAGAATAAACAAACGTTTTAAAAGTGTAATTTTCTGAATGTTACCATAAAATCTGGTTTCACCATTAACTAGGGCTTTAAATTACAATTCATTTGAGTGTAAACAGCATATCACTAGCTGCTCCTAGTTCAAATTTATAAGGCTATGTGTGGTTCCATTGAGTAAGTTTCACAGGGAATTGGTTCAGAACATGAATATTTCTTTCACAATCAATAGTGATTTTGTACTAGACTTTTATAAATATACCACACCTCAGTAAATTATTATTGAAAATATATATATTTATTAAATTATTTGTTTTATTTCCTATTTTTCTCGCTAATTGTGTAAACATTTTCACACAAATAGATAATACCGATGGGGGCTGTCTGACAAAGAAAACACAATACAATTAGACACACAATTCAATGGGTGACTGTGGTGACATATAGTGCAAAAGGGTGACCTTTTAAATTCAAATAATAAACAATACAATAACATACATTCTACATTCTTTTCAAGTCTTTCACTTTAGCTAGTTTTATTTTTTGCTATAATGAGCCAGGACATGAGATGGTTGTACGTCGATGTTTCGACCCTGTATATATGTGTGTTTGAAGATACATCAACTAGGGTCTTCTTCAGGACAAAAGAAGGAAGTGTGATAGCCTATTCAAAGGGAAATATATGCCCTAATAGTATGGTGTGGAATAACAAAAAATTACAATGTTTGAGCCACCATGCTCTTGGGGTACTCGCCCTTGGTGGTTGAGAATTTACAAGAATAAATCTATTAATTCATTTGAGCCTGGAAGGAGTTCTTATTCAAAGATTATCTACAAAATGCTGAGATTGCCATTTACTATCTGCATCTCTACATGTGTGTAGATATTACTCTAAGCAGTTGCTGCATCCATTACATGTACTTACCAATCAACCAGCTTTTCAAACTTTAGCTGTGTACCTGTAATGAGATGGAAGGACTAAGTCTACTCCTCTCCCTTTAATAAAACAAGTCCACACATGGTCTTCCAAAGATGACCCCTCAATGTATGGTCTTAGAAACTCACCCTTCTGGATGTGCTCGTCGGCCTCCAGGGAGTAGTGGGTTCAAAAGTATTCAGTTTTCAGAGATCGTCATGTATTGATGCCAAAGTCCATCAGTGCTTGCTTCCCAAACCTCCTTAAATCCTGGAGTCAACATGGTCATAAAATTAATTCAAAGAACTAAGCACTCAGAGGTGCACCAGCCTACTCCCACTCCAACAACAGTTGTAGTCTCCTTACCTGTATTCTTTAGTGTCTCTCATTAACTCGCTGTCAAGTGAGCTGCAGCTGGTGTTTTCTGCTCAAATGGATTGCTGGGAGAAAAGGTGATGATATCACATGGCCAAGTAAGATCTGCTCTCCGTGAATGCTAATGTGGTGGCCATCTTGACCTCTGTTGCCCCATCAGGATACACGTGAGTATGGAAGCAGTGCGGTGAAGCGGATGCTAACTACTGCACCCCAAGTGAAAGAAAGACATGTTCTTGATAGACTCTTGTCTAGCAGAGGCTCATGATAATGTGAGCCGCAGCTGGAAATTCATAATTCTATAGATCAGTTTTTACATCATGTGACAATGTCACATGGTCAAAAAGAGGCGTGACGCCTGTGACTAGAAACATGGCGCCCATCTAAATCTCTGTTCATCAAATAGAGTGTAAGGGTTCAACTATGTGGCAAATGCATACCCACGCCAAAACAATCACTAGAGAAATGAGCAATACCCGCTTGTGGTTGTGCGGGTTAAGAAGAACATTAGGGATTTTGCGCACGTAAATGAAAAACGTGAAGGCCATCTTGACATCTGTTCCCCCTCACTTATAAAGAAGGTTAGACAAACACATGTCAAAGGTTCATACAAAAAGGTGTGACTGGGCCCTATGAATGATTTAACATATACATTCACAAGATTACAAAGTGGCACATGAGCCAGGACCTAAAGCAGAGTTGTGTATCTCCAGAGCATGTCCCTCTAAACATGACCACTTGCTGAATCAAATCGACAGAAAACCACAGTTAAGTCGATTACCTGTGACCCGGGTATTTCAGTTTAATTGTGGTGTCAGTTCACACAAAAAAAGGTTGCGTAACTAAGGGGTAGTATAATTCAAAGTTACAACTTATTAGGAGTTTTTTATTGCCTGGTCATGTAAAACATAAGTACACATATCCTACTTTTTAAATACTATGCGCCCTGCCCCATTATTAGCCTTTGGGTCCCAACCTTAGGGGTTATTTATATGTGTTAAAAACGAAGGTTTAAGCCTGGGAGAAAGTTTATTTTGCTAGGTCAAAATTGCAGTTTAAACTGTACTAGAGGTTGCAGTGGCAGGCCTGAGATATGTTATAAATATTTAATTTATCGGGTGACTCAACGAGTACAGCAGGCTCATTAGTATCAGTTAATTTAAAGGCACTATATACATGTAGTACCATTTACGTACAAGTACCTTAAATGTGCCAATTAGGTATAGGAGTGGTAATGTGTGCAGAGTCCTAAAGCCAACAAAAACAGATTCAGCAAAACAGGAGGGGTGAAGGCAAAGTGTTGGGGAATAGGGTGCGAACAATGTCAGGTCTAACAGGGTCACCAATTCCCTTGTCAACAACAGTAATCTGTGATATTGCATGTGAAAAATTCCTGCCTACAAAGATAAAATCATGATACTAATCCACCCTGTTGGCATTTGAGTGCACTTTTCACAAAAATATGTCAGGACTGCTGGCATTTATTCAGATAGATTCGATATAGGGCCCAGGACATCTGACATACCTTTCACGAATGAACCAATGAGGCCTATACCCTTTACCATTGATTTGTCACCTTAACCAATCGAGGCTTGCTGTATTGTGCTTAAGCTTCCCACAATATATACATCAGGCATACACTCCAAAAATTATGAATATGTACAAATATATACTTTTGAAACTACATGCAGACTCTACTAAGAAAGATGGACAAGGATTATCATAGTGCAAACCTTCTACAGCCAAGGTTTTTCAGAGAGTGTGACCAACATTAAAACCGTTGCCTTTGGCAGTTCATTAATCTATAAGACTCAATGAAGCACAACCATATCTATTGGCTTTAAAACCTTGGAATAGCAATCTACCCATGAACCTCTATTGTCTTTAACACATGTTTTTTTCACATAAATGAGTCAGGCTTTCTGCCTTTGTCATAAAGTTTCATATTCGCCAATCAAACCAATGGCATCTGACATAACCTCTCTCTAAGAACTAATCAGCCTTTCAACTTCATCAGGGGATAGTCACTGTAGAAAATGGGTGATAAATTGGGATGGATGAGTGCCAACCACAAACAATAAGTCTGCAAACTTGTCAGGTTAAACAGTTTCAGTAACCTTGGTAGTCACAGAGCAGATACGCTTAACTTAGAAAAGGTTTGCCTACTACCCCTTGTGGGGAATGAGCCATCTCTGTCCTGGGATTTTCTTTCAATCTGACTCCATGTGCAAACCATTCCTTGCAGTCAGCCTCATGGCCTCAACACCAGGTGTTTATTGGCCTTCCTCTTTTTCTTTTGCCTTAAGAGTTCCAGGTGAGTGCTTGCTTGGTGGTGTTTGATGCAGACTTGTGGAGGGGGTGACCTATCACAAATCTTTCCATGATTTCTTTACGAGCAGGGAGTTGGAAAGTCTGCTGCAATAGGTCATTGTTATTAATGGTATTTGGGCAAAAGATTTTTAGGATTTTACTCAGACAGGTGTTGATGAAGGTCTAGACTCTATTGGTGGTGGTCACTGTTGTCATCAAAGTTTCTTCTCCATTTAGAAGGAGCACCGGTGTTAAAAAGTCTGATGTTGGTTTGCAGAGTTAGGTCCTTGGAGCTCCAAATCTTCTGAAGCTGAATGAAGGCAGCCCTTGCTTTGCCAATACTTGTCTTGATGCTGGGGTCTGTGCTGCCCGTTGAGTCTATGACACTGACTAGGTAGGTGAAGGCCTTAAAGTCTTCCAGGGCATCTCCTGCCAGAATGACTGCAATTGTGCTGACTGTCTTAGCCTTCAGAATCTTGGTTTATCCTCTGTTGATGTTGAGGCCGGCCAAGTTGTGCTGACATGGCTGCCACTTTGTCAGTCTTATTTTTGTATCTGCATATGGGGTATGGGAGAGTAGAGCCAGATCATCTGCACTGTCCAGGTCATTGGGCTCCATCCAAGGGTATCCATCAGATCTCATTTCTTCTCCTTCTTGTGGATGTCTTTATGATCCAGACTATGGCCAGCAGGAAGAGAAAGGGTGGACTCAAGTCTTTACTTCGAAGGCTTTCATGAGTTGTCCTCCATGGACTATTTTGCAGGTCATTCCCTTGTAGGAGTTCCTGATGATTCTTATGAGTTCATCTGGCACACCGTGGTGGTAGAGGAGTTTCCAAAAGGTCTCTATCCATGCTGTTGAATGCCTTCTCATAGTCAATAAAGTTGACATAGAAGTAGGAGTTTCATTCTATTGACTGCTCAATGATGAGGTGCAGGTTTGAAATCTGGTCTGCTGAGGATCTAACTTTGAGTGTTGACTTGTTTCTTCATTCTGTTTAGGGTGACTCTGTTGAACACTTTGCATGGGATTGAAAGAAGAGGTATCCGTGTGTAGTTTGCAAAGTAACACTCTGATCATTATTCTTCGGAATCTTGATGAGATATCCCTCCTTCCAGGCTGATGGCACATTTCCCTCTTCCTAAATCCTTCCAAAAACGGGATAAAGCACGTCTACTTATGTTTCAATGTCTGCTTGCAGTGCCTCTTCAGAAATATTGTCAAGTCCTGCTGCCTTCCCATTTCTCAGATGTTTGATAGCTTGCTGTATTTTATCCTTGGTTGCTTTGCTACAGTGGATTGTCAAGTTCTAGTCAGCTGGCTGTATATCTTGTAGAGACTGTAGCATGGGCTTTTCAAGCAGTTCTTCAAAGTGCTCCATTGATAGGTAGTGACGTAGTAGAATGTAGAACGTAGTTCAAATATAATGTATGTGGTCACAACCACATATCGAATGTTACTTTTCAAGTTGTTGAAATTGTTGCTCAGTTGTTGAAGAAGTGCTGAGGACAAGCAGTGTTGGATAGCTGTCTCTGCAATAAATCCATTTTAATAAACACAGCTTGCCTCCTGTACATTATATATGGCTGTCACACCATTACAGATTGGCCGCGAGGACTGGTTGAATCTGCATGCATAAAGAACATTGATTTACAAATACTTTGCCTGTAAAAGTTTAAAGAAGGCTAATCATATGCACATATGTCTAGGTAAGAAGAAGTACAATGTCATTGCTCAAATGATGGGGCTTCTGGCCATGTTATTCAATATCACAACAGTACACTCTATATTAAGAGAGTTTCAGGTTATATTTGATGAATTGGGCAAGCTGAAGGATAAAACCTTTACTTTACACATAAATGAAACAGTGTAACCTATTGAGTAAATACACAGGAGAGTTCCATTACATTTTAAAGCTAAGGTAGAAGAAGAGAATTTTTGCTACTCCAGCAAGATAGCATCAAACCAGCAGCTGGTCCAACACCTTGTGTGTCTTTGATAGTAGTAGTTCCTAAAAAAAACACAGACCAGATCCAAATTTGAGTAGATATAAGACTACCAAATACAGCAATGAAGAGGCAAAGACATCCAAGACCATAAATAAGTGATATGGTTACCAATTTAGATGGAGCAACAGTATTTCCTTAGAGATTGATCAAGATACATAAAGACATTTTTTACACAACTTGGTTTGTTTCGTTCTGAAAGACTTACTTTTGGTTTTTGTTCAGCAGCATAGATCTTTCAAGAAATTATGAAGAATGATATTAGGCCAGTGAGAAACTCAATGAACTATAGTGAATGTGTACGGTTATTTGAAAAAACAGAACGTGGACATGTTCAAGCTCTTAAGGAAGTATGTCAAGAATTTATGAAAGCTGGACTCAATTAAATCTAGATAAATGTGAAATCAGCAAGCTAGAACTAACTTTCTATGGACATATATTCGCGAGTAAAGGACCCCTTGAAAGTATCACCCTTGAAGTCAACAACTAATCCAAACAATATAGCTAACTTACTCCTTTTCTTAGGGATGGTTAGCTATTGCTCTTGTTATATTCAGGATTATGGCACTGTCATCTCACCTCTCTGGGAATTATTAGAAAAAGAAAGAGAATTTATCTGGGATGAACAGTGTGAATGTGCATTTAAGAAGATTAAAGGATTAAATTGGTGCACAAAATGGCAGACGGAGATGGAACTCTTCTTCCTGCGGGCTCCTAAGTTAAGGGATCGGCGTATATCCCTGCATAACCCTACCCATCGAGCCATCACAACCAAGTAACTAATGATAGGAGTAATACTCGGCTCCTTACCTTCAATCTGGATGCCCCGGACTCTCGAGGTAGTTGTTTTGGGCCGTTACCTCTATGCGGCGGACTCAGACCTGCACTGGAGGGTTGGCCCAGCTGGGATCCCAGAGGCTGCTCTTTCTCTCTCCGGGCCTCAGGATTCAACATCCCTAGCGAAGATAAAGCCAGGGAGTCCCCGGCACTCTGAAACGCCAGGCACTCTGGGACCCCTCCCTCACCCAGTTCCCTCTGCCAGCAGACCAGTAGTTGGGCTGGGTCCGGCACGATCGCTTTGCCGAACGCGGATGACTGAAGACCACTTCGCTGACCAGTTTCTAGCTACATCTGGATCTGGATCTACATGGCCTGATCTCAGTGAGGGCCCCCTCTCCTATAGGCTGACTTGCATCCTTCTGCATTGGTGGGCCTCTGGCAGAGGAATAGGCCCTATATACGCCTTGCACGCCCATCGCCCTCTGGGGTCCGTCCAAGAGGCTGCGGCTGGACAAGCTGCTGGGCTCCACCTTACTGTGGAGTTGCCCTCTTGGTGTTGCGGGAGCCTAGTGGTGTCCTTCTGGCCTTGGGGGCCCATTGCCTTCCCTGCCTGGTTTGCTGTCTCCCTCTGGGTTGGCCCCTTGTGAGGTTTCGAGCCTGGAAACACCCTTGTTGACCAGCACCCTACATGGTCGGCCCTGGGGCTCTGTGGTGAGAACCCACTCCACTCCCTCTTTGCTTCATCTCTGGAGGCGTGACTGCACCGGAGACCGCCATGCTGCCGAGTCAAGGTACATGGGATCTACTCATTTTGGGCATCGTCCCTGATCCACGGTCCCCCATTCATTGCCCGACTGCCAGTGTGCTCTCTCCTCTGACCTGCACCCCCCTTGAGGGCTCTGATTCTGTCTCCAGCCGCTGCAGGCTCTGGCAGCCGCCACATCTGATCAGGGTGGGCACCAGCGGGGGCTTTACCATGGCCTACACAGGGATCTACAGAGGCCTATATAAAACTTTATAAATACAAAAATAAAATAAAATAAAGACAATATAGCATCAACAGCAAATGTAAGATGTTTTGTTCTAGACCTGCATATTGAGCTAATAGTAGATTTCAGTCCTGTGGGAGTAGGTGCCATTCTTAAACCTGGAAAGGAAACTAACATATATGTAGTGACACACGCCAATAAATTCCTGACTGATATAGAAGACAAATATTCGCTGCCCGAGAATCAAAGATTGGCTGTGGTTTGGGCTTGTGAGCATTATCATGATTTCTCAAATGGAACGTTTTTGTGAAAGTCACAGACCATCAAAGATTGATAACTACTTTTGGAAATCATAAAGCACAGAGACCTCTTCACCTTGAAAGAGGGGGATTTAAGGTTTATCCCTTTAAAACTATTCACAAACCAGGAAAGGAATATATCTAGAAAATTATTTGTCCAGACATCCAATTGGTATGAATAAGAAACAAGTGAATGAAGTTGTGGAGTGTGTATGTTTCATAAACAAATCGGTAATACCCGAAACAATCTCAGAACTAGAATTTATCCATGAATCTATGAAAGATAATACTCAGGCAGAGGTAAGGCGAATAATAACTACAAATGAACAGAAGCAAATAAATGCTACAATACATTTTCAACCTGGAATAAACAAAAGAGATATACTTAAGTTTGGAAAAGTACAAACTGGGTTAACAATAACTTTATCTGGTATTCTCTTAAGAGGTAACACAATTGTTATCCCATGTAAATTGCAAAATCATGTAATTAATCTAGCACATAAAAGTCATGGAGGGATACAAAAAAAAGGATTTTATGTGGAAAGGTGTGGTTTCCAAGACTTGACAGTCAAGATGAGGAGGTTATACAAGCCTGCCACTTATGTCAGTGCACTCCAAGAGAAAGGAACATTGACGAACTACACATGTCTAAGCTTCCAGATGATCTATGGTCTGAATTAGCATTTGACATTTATGGTCCATTAGATTCTGGACAATATTTGTTTGTTAGAGTTGATGAACATTCTAGATTTTCAATTGTAAAAAATATGCCATCTACCTCTGCATCTGTGGTACTTCCAATTTTAGATTACATTTTCTCCAAATGATATTGAAGATAGGTAATTGGCCACCTTTCAATTATAATTAGTTTTGCAAATTCCTTGAATATATAGAAGTGGTAAATTAAATATTTCCCCACTTTGGCCACAACCTAATGGAATAGTAGAAAGGCTGATGGGCACCATAAAAAAAAGTTTTTTCAGAGAGCCAAATTATCACAAATTTCCATAAATCAAGTTTTGTGTCAGGTTTTAAGTGATTATAAGAATACACCTCATACATCAACAGAAAAATATCCTTCAGTGTTGTTATTTGGGTAAGCCAGGAAATCACGCCTGGCACAGGTACCATTGAATCCTCATGAAGAATAGGATACATTTGCAAAGAGGGATAAAATAATGAAAGTAAAAATGAAATAATATGCAGATCAAAGGAAACACATTCAAGACAAAAGTTATTAAGTTGGAGATCTTGTATTAGTGGAACAAAGTCAATCAAGGAAATATGCAAGTAGATTTCATCCATCGCCATTGGAAATAACAAAATTACAAGGATCGGCAGTTACTGCACAGAATGGAAATAAGAACAACAGTGAGAAGCAAGACATATTTGATGAAATTCATTAGTCCAGTTGAATAACTGGAATCACAATACGATCAAATACAACAAGAAGACATCTCTGTGACGGAGGGTGAATCAATTGGACGTGATGCAAAGAAAGTGATTGTGAATCATTCACAATAACAAGAAACTTAAGAAACCACAAAGACTCATTGAACAATGAAAATCCATGTATTTATTTATGTATTTATTGGATTTACAAATAAAACCAGTAGGGTTAGGATACCTAGTGATGTACTAGAATGTAGTTGAAATAGAATGTATTTGTTCATACCCACATATGAGATGTTACTTTTCAAGTTGTCGTAGTGTTTCAGCCATTTGAGAATCACTGAGGACAAGCAGTGTTGAAAGAGCTGTCTCTGCAATAAATCCAGTTAAACATACAATGCTTGCTTCCTGTAGCTTATACACAGATAACACCATCTTTGTTGTTGGCCTTCATTACCCATTGTTGTCTTCTCAGCTTATTCGTTAACAGGTCTTTCTGGCTTGCTGAGTCTGTGAGAGAGTTTACTTGTTATGTCTTGCAATTCTTTCACGTTTCCATGGCTTGTTGCTTCCTGGGCTTCTGTGGCAAGACCATCAATGAATCTTTGCATGGCTGCTCTTAAAGTTCTTTTTGATTCCTTGTTGGTTTTCTTGTATTAGACTTGAACTTTTGCTTTTTCTGCTGTCATCCATCTGGAGTTGACTGCAGCTTTCCCTCTTGGATTTTGCAAGGAGTCTCAATGGAGATCCATTTTTATGCTGGTGTTTCTTTGGATCCAGTACCTCTTCACATGTTGATGTCACTGTTCCTTTGATATTCTCCCTCTGGCTTTGTACTGGGTCTCTGTTATCTTCTAGTTCTTGCAGTACTTGAAACTTGAAACTTGGGGTGACTGTGCATCTTCGAAAAAGGTGGCGTTAAAAGGATGGATGCCGATTTGTTGGTTACATACATGCTTTCTTCAGCTTTAATCTGGCTTCAAGAAGGATTGATGCCACATTCGCTCCTCTCATCACTTTCACATCCTGCAGGGACCTCCAGAACTTATTTGCTCGCAGATATGGTCAATCTGATTCTCCGTGGAATGGTCTGGTGACAGAAATATTGATTGTTACACACTCATTTGTTTTTGATCAATATTTAAAAGTAATCAAGTGCTTGTCAATACTGCTGTATATAAAGTGTGCAGGTCAAGAATGAGTTAGCCTGCCTCATATTAAGTAATGACTAAAGCACAAGTTTAACAATGCACTTATCCCTGGCCGCACTGCTTGAATAGGACATTCCAACAAAATTATACAATTGTATCCACTGTTGTAAACATATATGTGATCTTTACAAATGCATTCATAAGTTAAAATACCATTATAATGTTTTTATTCTCTGCGGACTCCTCTGCGCTCATGCATAATCATAATTTATGATACATCAATTTACTTAATTAACTGCATATAGAACGTTAACACTTCATATTTTCGATAACAAATCTGTTATCTGGTTAACTATCTCACACATCTGCAATGTTCTGTTTATTACCCTGGCACTCACGACAAGCACATGTTAATCTTTTTCAGTATCAAGGTGCATGATGCATACGTTTTTTATACGTAATGCTTGGTGCTGGGACTAATCTACTCAGGCACAACTCAGGCTCTTTTCATGTATGTCTTTAAGATGACTTTTCACTACTAGTATGCAACTAGATGACGGAGTTCCTTCCTTCATATGTTAACATGCGGATTTATTGATTATCCACCTACCGACCTCCAAGAAGCCAGAAGTACATGCAGATGCCTCAAGAAGAACTTGAGAAACAGAGGACCACCCAAAAAGAACACCACCTACAAAAACGCCATGACGGAATACCGCCAACACATCAGAACCACTTAAAGAACCTTTATTCACAACAGAATCCTCGCAAACACCAACAACTCCAAGAAACTCTTCAGCGTCACCCAGGAATTCACCAAGCCCCCCAGCGAAACCATGGACAACACCCCTTCCCAGGACCTCTGCAAAAGGTTTGGATCCTACTCCCACCTAAAGATCAAAACTCTTTATGAAAACTTCAACGGCCAGACTCCTGACTCAACTACCACCCCTCCCCGACAGCAACAGACAGCCCTCCATCTCCTCCTAGACCCCGGTCACGACTGAAGAGACCACCTCGACGATTAAAGGCATCCACTCAGGGGCTCCTACAGACCCCTGCCCACCCCACATCTATCTCAAGGCCTCCGCCGAGATCGTGCCAGAATTAAGATGCACCATCAACACCACCTTTAAGACTGGCACCCTTCCCTGATGTCAGACCCCTGCTGAAGAAACCATTAGCAAATCGCACAGACCTCAAGAATTTCTGGCCCATCTCGCTCCTCCCCTTCGCAACAAAGGTAGCAGAAAAAAACAGACAACGCACAACTAACCAGGTTCCGAGATGACAACGCCATTTGAGACCCCTCTCAATCTGGGTTTCGCAGCAACTACCCGCTGCCACAGACGACATCCACACCATCTTTGGCCAAGTCCACACCGCAGCTCTGATCCTACTCAACCTTTCAGCAGCATTCAACACCGTCTCCAACACAAATACTTGCAGCCAGACTACACCCTGTTGGCATACAAGGAACCACCCTCAACTGGATCTGCTTGTCCCTCACTGGCAGGAACCAGAGGATCAGACTACCAACCTTCCTCTCCGAAACCACGCAATTCTACTGTGGAGTACCCCAGGGATCATCGCTCAGCCCTACCCTTTTCAACATCTAGATGGCCCCCTTCGCTGCCATGGTCAGACAGCGCAGTCTAAACATAGTGTTGTACACCAATGACACCCATCTCAACCTCTCCCTCACCAAGGACCCCACCACCAGATGCAGGTTCCAGAAGGAATGCAAGAGGTCACATCCCGGATGAGAAACATGCTGCCTGAAGCTTAACTCAGAGAAGACAGAAACCCTCATCCTCGGTTCCACTACATCAGCATGGAACAACTCGTGGTGGCCCATTGCCCTCAGCACCCCTCCCACTCCCAGGGACCGCGCCAGAAACCTCAGCTTTGTACTTGACTCCTCACTCTCCATGAACCGACAGGTCAATGCCTTCACCTCCAGCAGTTTCAACACCCTTCACATCCTCCGCAAGACAGTGAGGACAGTCATGACAGTCAAGGAAGACTGTCACCCATGCCCTCATAACCAGCAAGCTCAACTACGACGGCATCAACAAGTCTCTACTCCGCAAGCTCCAGATGATACAGAACACTGCTGCCAGATTCATCCTCAGTCTTCCCCGACATGAACAGATCAGCCAACACCTATAGAACCTTCACTGGCTCCCTGTCGAAAAAAGAATCACCCTTAAAATACTCACCCATCCCTACAAATCCATCCATAACACTTGACCCTAATACCTCAACGAGAGAATCACTTTCCATGCATCATAGAAAAAACTTCGATCCACCAACCATCCCCTTGCCATAACCCCACGGATACACAGAGCCAGAACAGGGCAAAGAGCTTTCTCCTACATCACAGCCAAGACCTGGAATGAGCTCCTGATCGACATCAGATGCACCCCCTCCCTGAACGCTTTCAGGAAGGCCCTTAAGACCTGAATCTGCTCCTGAACAGAGCTGCAGATCCCCTCCCCCCAGCGCTTTGAGTCCCTCGCAGGTGAGTTACGCACTTACAATTCCCCTGATTGATTGATTACGTTTACTTCACCCCTGAAGAAGGCATTGTTTATCCCGAAAAGTATTGGGAACATCTTGTGAGAGAAGAAGGATTCTGTCCATATATTGTTTATCGAAAATATGAAGTGTTAATGTTGTATATGCAGTTACTTAAGTAAATTGATGTATCATATATTATGAATATGCATGAGCGGAGAGGAATCTGCAGAGGAATTTGCAGAGAATAAAAACATTATATCGGTATTTTAACTTATGAATGCATTTGTAAATAGCACATATAGGTTTACAACAGTGGTTAAAATTGTACAATTTTGTTGGAATGTCCTATTCAAGCAGTGCGGCGAGGGTCGGTCAAGTGCATCGTTACACTTGTGATTTAGTCAATGGCCTGGAGGCACCTATGTTGCTTTGTGTATTCTTTTGTGTGGGAATACACTATTGCCTATCACCAGACTGTTCAGGGCACAGAGATTTGCGAGCCTTTCACCATTCTAGTTCATTTTGCCAAGTTCAAGGATGCTGATGACTTCTTCGTACCAAGTGTTGTTGCTTTCAATCTTGGCACTGTGTATAGTGATGTCTCTCTCCAGGATGGACAGGAGTCTGCTGTAAAACTGTTCTTTTGCATCTTCTTTGCTATCAGTTGTAGGTGCATATTACTGGATAACATTCATGTCGATCCTCATTTTCTTTGTGTGGAAGGTCGCTCTAATGATTCTAGGACCTTGGGCTCCCCATCCAATCAGAGCTATGTTAGCTGCTGGCATTAGCATCAGTGCTACTTTCTGAGTATGTGGGGCATTCTCTTTCTCATGTCCAGAATGCAGCAGTATTCCTCCTGGACCCAGTATATTCTGTCCAGTCTGGGTTAATCGCTTCTCGTAAAATCAGATCCAAGGTGTGGCGAAATTCATGCCAAGGGCCACCCACACTCAAAGCATGATTAAAATCACAGAAAATGCCTTGAAGCTCCATGGCTGCTTTATTAATGACTTATCCTTGTGGACATTAAAATCACCTAGAGCAAAGAAGTTAGAATATTGCAAAACCTGCAAAAAAGTGTGGGAAGTTAAACAAAATTAGCATTGGGTATCTATTTACAAATTAGAGGTATTTGTTTAAGATTATTTATTTATTAGGAAGGTGCCAGTTTCGATAACTGAGCATAAATGTCCTTGTAAATGACTTGATAAAGGTCTGAAATACTATTCTAACAGTCGTACCTTTTCTCTTTTACCCAGCACATACTAGAATGCAAATGCACAAATAAATCAGAAAGCACTAGCAGTCAGAGAATAATTCAAAATACCACATAGTTCCTTGGTTTACAAATCAAGTGTTAAATTACAATGTGAGAAGCCAGGATAGTTCTATTAGTTTCTGCCTGCACTAAAGATGAGCAAGAGAACTGTTAAGTTACAGTTTGAGTTTTATTTTGCTCACACATTATAATTTCCATTGGTGTTTTCCAAAAGAGATCAAGATTTGCATTTCAATGACAGTTTTCCTCAATGTATATATGAAATATAAACAGACAGTTGCATTAAACATCTACAAGTACAATGTACGTATTGAATTGACCATCTACACACAGTCAATTCCCATCCAGTTTTGGATAATCCATTAATATACAAAGTATCAAGGCAAGAAAAAAGCTTCAACCCACTTCTTTGGTGTGTTAAGCACAGGGCCAAATATTCACACAAAAGCAAAAAAACCAAAATTTAAATCAATTTGTTTTTTTAAAACACCTCATGTTGAGACATTAAAATATTCTTGTGTTCCTTCATTTGTAGCTATTACAAAATATAATTTAGGTGGTTTGGTATTTTAAATGCCACTAGTATAAAGGGTACATGACATGTTTATATACTGGGAAAAAGGCTATGGGGCACATGCATCAAGCATTTTACCGGTCACAAATGGCACTGCATTCGCAAAATAAGTAGTTGCAATCTTTGTGATTACCTAATGTGTGAATGCGTTTAGGGAATCGCAATATGTGATTCCCAAAATGCGATGCATGTAGTAATTCCAAAATGCGACTTTGCATTTAGGAATCGCAAATTACCATCAACTTCAAGTTGGTGGAAATTTGCGAATCCTTTGAAAAATGTACAAAAGTGCATTTTTTAAAAAGCCATGTGGAGCACACGCATGCCCATGTGCACAATTACTTTTTTTGGGGGTACATCAGGGGGGCCTTAGGCCCCATAGGACCCTTGCTTTTGCATTCGCAATTTGCGATTACCAATTAGGTCATCACTAATTGGGAATGCATTCCCTAGTACCGAATCGCAATTTGCGATTCGCTAATATGGAATGTTAAGGATTCGCAAGAAATATTTGCGAATTCTTAATGCATCAGCATTTGTGATTGCCAAATAGCAAATCCTCAAAATTTGCTAATGTAGAATTATAAACATTCATTCTATATATGAGTCTAGTTGTAAATTACATATTGGAAATGACTTGCAATGTTTAAAAGTTTACATTGAATAAGGTATAGTAGTACTAAAAACCTTAATTCCTGCCTAAAGTGTCCTTATCGCAAGTCATTCCTATTTCCACCAGCATGCTTTTAGTATCTTAGTCCTTTTCTTTATTGTCAAATATGATATGCAAAGTTCTTTCTTGGGCTGCAGTTTTGATGTAGCATTGATAGAATGACCATAGTGTTGTGCTAAAATACATTATCTATACTCAAATATGCATACTCAAATGTTACCTAAGATCTTGACGGGACATCTTGTGGTTTCCAGAGTTCCTCTGCGATAATTCCAGCAGTAGTAGAGCTGCAGGTATAATTGGGTTATAGTAAAAATATAGGTTTTCATGCTCATTTCCAGTGTTACACATTTTGATTTTAGCAACAGTGCCTTTACACTATTAAATAGTCGTGCCGGTCTGTTTGCCTGCCATGCCCCTCTTGGAGTTGGGGCTGCAGTGTTCCTGGAATTGCTGAGTGGCCTGCAGGGGCTTTTCTGTTGACTGCTGTACTTGTTTGTCTACAGCCATGGTGGGATTATATGTGCCTGGCTGTCTGGTCTGTTTTACAGTTATCATTTCTTACCATGCATGGGGGTTAATTACATTTGCCATCTGCAATCTGTGTGAGTATCCTTGGAGAAGTGTGGCTCAATGATTAGAGCGGCAGACCCTGATGCAGAGGTCTAGCCCGGGACCAGGGTTCACTTCCCCGCCTTGGCGAGTTTTGGGCTCAAAAATTCCACGGACCTGATAATTCTCGCCTCGGTGCCTATTCCAATCATGGAGTCCCACTCTGCAACTCAGGGTAATAGCTTGCTTAATCTCCACAATGGCCCCCACAACGCTAAGGATGCCTGGCCTCCACCTTGGGGGTGCCCAGGAGTGGACACCTCTCAGGGAAAGCCAGGATGGGTTCCACAGCGGTATTCGTACAAGCGCCTCGAGACCCTTGCGGGTGAGTAGTGCGCTATACAAGTATCAATTTTTTATCCTTAACTCCACACCTCTACCAGAGAACCCCAGTGTAATTGCAGCTCTACTTGTGTATTCCCATTACTTTGTGGGTCAATATTAAGAACTTACTTTGTTGGGTGAGACACCCTAAACTATTGTGCCACGAATCAATGTTGTTCTTGGTCTGTTGGATTTTCCCCCTGGATATTGATTGACATTTTGTAATGTGGAAAATGAAGGCACAATCTGTGACTCCCCCCCCCCCCCCCCCCCCCGGGGCAGCAACGCCTCTTTATTGAAACATTCTGGCTAAGGACATGGGAGTCATCAACAGGGGGATAGATTGTGTGGAACATCAGCTTTCTGTTGATGTAAGAAGCTTGGGTTTGGGGTGCACATTATCTCCATCTGTGGTATTTAATGCTCCGTTTGATGCCCCATCTCCAGCGCTTTCCTGTACGCCTTTGAACCAGGATGTAGGCACGTCTCTTCTTCGTGAGCCCTCAGCCCCAGGACCAGTGTTTGTCCCCCCTCAGCTCAATCCTACTGTTGTTGCAGTGAGCCCTCCAGTGCTAAAGTGACAAAGAAAGTCTAAGGGGGCAAAGGAATCTACTATGGCGATCACACAGAGACCAGGGGAGCTTTGTATTAGGGCTTAACACAGAGGAATTGCTGTGCATTGTGCCCCAGCGCTACTAAGAATCAAAGAGACCCTCATTGACCTTTCATCACTCATTTTTATTAGGAACAATTTGGAATCGGCATCTAGGGAGTAGGCACATAAATTGGACACGGTTTTAACATCCCTTGCTAAGCCCCAAACTGATTACATGTCCACCTTTATCGTATACAATACTCCCTGATAATCCTCGGAGTAGTTCAGGTACTTCACATATTAATGTAGCCAAGGGGGTGTCGGCCCAAGATGCAGCGCAAGGACCCACCAAATCATGTTGTGAGGAAGGGGGCTGTCTTCTGTTATGCATGCTTTTCGGGCACTAGAGAGGGAAGATGCCCCCAACCTTGAGGTACAATACCACAGGGCTGTTCAGCTTCCAGTGATCAATCTTCTTCCAGCATGCACTACCTACACTGTGGTCTTGTCCGGGATCCCAGCCTTAGTTGCCAACAAAGAGGAAACTACTATTCAATTAATTAACAAATCTGGCATTCTGGGTTTTCCGAAAGGGATTATCATGATATTTTGATGGCAAGGAGAGTGGATTGGATAGGTCCAACAAGGAAAAGGTTTAATGGGGACTGTATCATCATTTCTACAAGTCACCCAGAGTTTGCATGGAAAATCCTCATTGGGGCTTCTAAATCATTTTATGCAGGCACATGCATTAAACTACTCCTATTGGCCTTCTTTTATAGACCAGTACTGTGCAACCATGGTGAGGAACTTAGCAGGGTTTATCTTAGGAGGTCAGGGGTGGGAGGTACAACTCAGAAATTCATATGTCCCTTTAGAGGATATGATTGAGTTTTATTGACTTTGTGATTCAGAGGCAATACATGATCAGCACCCCCCAGCAAAAAGGCCCCTTGAGGCAGGATCCTGTTGCAATTAGTGCCTCATCGGTTTCTTTGCAAGCTAGGATATTATTAGAGCCCCCTTCTGAGATGAAGTCCAAAGCTAATCCTGACTCTCAGGGAGGGTTTTAAGCACTTTCACCCCCCCCCCTCCTTAGCTGGTTTAGAAGATTCTAACTATAATCCCAAAAGTAAATTTAGTCTTGTTTCCTGGAATGTGGCTGGCTTGATAGATGGCTTTTATGTATCACATCTTTCAAAATGATATGCCTACAGGAAACCTGGGGGACACAGAATATGTTTTTTTGGGACGGGTATGAGATCTTTTTTTGCCCTGCACAAGATTCCAACATGAGAACAGCTAGTGGGAGTCTTATCATATTTGTGGAGCTAGATTATTGCAAAGATGTGCAGATCTTCAAGTGGAACTCTTGGGTGTTTCAGGGAATAAAATTGCATATTGGGAGACAGCCCCCCACTTGGGATAATCAATTTCTATAACATGAAGCGGGTAAGGGCTGGCCTTCCAATATTAATGCTCTAAATACTGCCTTAGGCTCCTTAAAGGGTGAGGGTCTTGGGTATATGAACCTTATTTTAGTGGGTGATTTTAATTGTCACCTATGTTCATTTTTCCTAAAGGTTCCTATTACACAGCCCTGTCTGCTCGCAGAGGACTTGCACATAGAACGGACAAGACGGAGGTCCTCATCCTAGGACACCCCCCCCCCCCTCTGCGTGGGATGACTCCTGGTGGACGACCACACTGGGAACAGCCCCAATACCCACAGACCACACACGCATCCTAGGATTCATCCTCGCCTCCTCCCTCTCCATGTCCAGGCAGGTCAGCGCCATCTCCTCCTCCTGCTACAACACCCTCCGCATGCTTTGAAGGATCTACAAGTGGATCCTGACCGAAACAAGAAGAACGGTGACCCACTTCCTCGTCAACAGCAGGCTGGACTACGGCAACGCACTCTACGCAGGAATCCCGGCCAAACACCTGCAACGACTTCAGCGCATCCAAAACGCATTGGACCGACTGATCCTCAACATCCCCCGCCGCAGCCACATCACCCCCACCTAAGAGACCTGCACTGACCCCCACGTCAACAAGAGGTTCACCTTCAAGCTGCTCACCCACGCACACAAAGCACTCCACAACACCGGACCAGCCTACCTGAACATCATACTCAGCTTTTACACCCCGCCCGCCAGCTACGCTCCACCAGACTCGCCCTTCCTGCCGTCCCGCGCATCCAACGAACAACCCCCGGTGGCAGATCCTTCTCCTTCCTCGCCGCCAAGACCTGGAACACACTCCCCACCCATCTGCAGCAGACCCAAGACCTGCTCACTTTCAGAAGGCTCCTCAAGACCTGGCTCTTCGAGCAGTAGCAGCACCCCACTCCCCTCAGTGCCTTGGGACCCTCACGGGTAAGTAGCGCGCTTTACAAGTTTACTGATTGATTGATTGAGAGCATACCATGGAAGGGAATGAGCAAAACAATCTCCTTTTTACGCATAACTTAGTGAACACCCTGGACCACTGGCACACGGGACCCATTTCACATCTGCCCCATCCTATAAATGTAGGGGATCCACCTCCAACATAGTCAGTATTTTTGTGTCTGCCTCCCTGGGCGTGGGCCTGGGCCTTTTTATGAAAGAGCAAAACAATTTTAGCGACCACAACTCCCAAACACTCACATTGAGGGGGTAGGGCATTCATACATTAGCCTCTTCTAATTCTCAGGTACCTCTAACCTCGACGGAACAGGGTAGGCATGTACATTGGTCAAGCATAGATGCTAAGGTGTTTAACTATAGCCTTTTCCCTTCTTGTCAGCATGAGATAGCCCTTTGTATGGACCCCTATAAGTGAGGTAATTCTAAGCTCTTTTACTTCCATTGCTCAAGAGGTAACCGGTTCCTTAATTACACAGTCAGTGATGCATTTTCAACCTCCTCACTTGTGGTTCGACCGCAAGTGCTCTCAAGTACTGAGGAGGTTAAAGGCAGCATTGAAGCTGGAGCCCGGGTGTAAGATAGAGTGATTCAGTGATGGTGTTTATACAAAGAGTTGGTGAAATTGCATAGGCATCAGTTACAAAAACAGGCGTAGGAGGATCTAGCGAAAGCAGGGGAGCTGAGGGATTCTTCCCTATTTTGGAAAATCATTAACAGCCCCTGCTTTGCGGAATCTGCTAGACCTTGCATATGGTACCATATTACTTCAGACCAATGGGTATCTCACTTTGACAAGGTATCTTCCGCAGGCCCCAAGGAGGAGTTAAGGGTAGATATACCCTCTAGCCCAGCTGAAAGTCCATCAGTTTTTTACTGGAGGAGGTTCACTCGAGTATAGAGCTGCTATCGTTTAATGAGGCCCTGGGGGTCGATGGAATGCCCCCAGATCTGTTTTGTGATAATGCAGAGGTTTGGGCCCCCTTTTTAACCCAAGTTTTAAATCTGGTAGCCCTAAAGAGGACGTTGCCCTCTTTGTCTACCGCTATAAATATCCCAATTTGTAAAGAAGGGGACAAGGACGATCCACATTTGAATTGCACAATCTCCCTTATTGATAATGTTGTAAAGGTCTTGGGTTGGGTTCTTTTATCTAGACTGTTTGTGTGGGCCATAGATAACCATATTTCAGAGGAAGTCCTATTAGGTTTCTGGTAAGGCATGTCAACTACTAACCAGTGCCTTAATCTGTATCATTTGGCTGCTAAATACACACTGACCCAACCGGTAGTCCTGTATTTAGGGGCTCATTAGAATGTCGGGCGGACATCAGTCCACTTGCCATTGTTGCTGTGCTGGGACCGTCCGCCAGACATGTGGCGGTCCCACCACTGCGATTAGGATGTGCCTGCCATACTGGTGGGTGCATCTTGGACTTTTGAAGTTGTGGGCGGTGCTGCCGGCTGCAGCACCGCACGCAATGTCAAAAGTGTGTGCACAGCATTTCCCTGCATTACGTGGCAGGCACCACGGAGTGCCTGCCACATGGTACATGGAAATGAGGGGGGTACCATGGGCACCCCCTAGTGCAGCGACACCCCCCCAATGGGGGCCCGCAACAGGCCACCAAACCCAATCCCCGCCAGCCTTTCCCCGGTGGCATCGCCGCCTTAGCAAGGCCTTTGCTTACCCACATCCTCATTTGGCAGACAGTGCCTGCTAGGCACATCCACCATTTCAGGTGCCCTGCAATCTCCGCCAGGCAATCGGGACAATTGCTTTTGGCGGTAAAGTGGCGGACGGACTTTCCTTCCACCGCGGTACCCACAGCCATCCTAATTTGGCGGTGGGTAATGCGCTTCCTGATGGCAGAAGGACCGCCACGCCACTGCCGGGCCAGCGGTGGCAGTCCTTCTTCCATTATAATGACCTCTTAGCCCTCATGGACCTTACGTCCGCGTTTAATCGCGTCAACCAGACAAAACTATGGGATATCTTAATCTCCCTGAGAGTGGAATCTTCTATTGTCCATCTACTCACATCACTTCATGCCCAGATGACTGCAACAGTGAGATGCACCCCTGGGGGGAACTCACTAGCCATTTTAACTGCCAAGGCTGTATTTTAGCTCCATCTTTATTTTCAGTATATATTAATGGGCTCAAGGTGGCTCTATGGGCACTTGAGTCAGGTTTCCCTAGAGTGGGAAGGAGAGCTTTGCCAGTCTTACTTTATGCTGACAATGTAGTGCTTATTGCCCTTACAGGCCGGGGTTTGCAGACTTTAATAGATGGTTTTATTTCTTTTATGGCCAGGCTGGACCTGTCCATTAATTTTACTAAGTCATATGTATTCAGTGGCTGGGCGGTGGAGGCCTCACATGAAAAGTTTGAAAGCTGGCCATCATGTTCTGTCTAAGTTTTCAACTTCCCCCTACCTAGGAGTGTTATTTGATGACTGCCTATAGAGGGGAGGCCTTGGATCAGTGCTCTAAAATTCAATGGATAGGTAATAGCTAGGAAACTGCGCGGGCCATAAGACGGCCAGGCATTTTTTTGGACATGACACTTTATGCCCTGGGGATTTGAACAGCACAATAGAGGTATACTATAAATTTGTCCCTGCCCAGCGTGAAAATACAGAGCTTAGTAAATCCTCAGTGATGACTTAGGCAATGTTAGAGTCTGAGCCAGGTATGGAACCACACCTTAGTGTACTTTCTAGCACCCATGATAGATTTTCTATTTGGTGCTTTAGATTTACCCAACTCTACCATCTTTTAGCCTCACTAGTGGGAATTTTTATCTCATCCCAAAGAGGTTCCTGTGGCTGCAATCTTAGATCTCCACAGGATAAGCTTCATTTTGTTTCACTGTGTGAATTATTATCAGTACCAAGAAAATGATTCTTCCGGCCCTTACTTAAGACCTTGAAGTTTAGACTTTTTGCATTTACAGCTGCTACCAAACCCCCATACCCTCTTTGTTGTGATCAGTTTTTTGACGGCAGCCTACAGATCTTGGTTATCAAGAATAAATTGAACCTTTTTGCTTTGTATTTATGTGTGTGTATCTTTTATGACCAAATGGTCGAAATAAAGATTTGAAAATGAAAAAAATGAAATTTATGTGGTTAATATTGGCAGGATTTGTGGGGTCCTTGGTATCTTGCTTTGCTTTAACTTGTTGTGTACTTTTACCTGTTTGTAGTGATTTTTATGACTGTTTTATTGTATCTTTTTATGGATGTGTTGTCATTCGAATAATGAAAGAATTGTTGTTATTATTATTATTTTTAATTTTATTATTAATAATAAATACATCTTATTTTTATCAAACTAAAAAGTAAAGTCTGGTATTATTTTTGTTTGAGTAGGCCACTCAACCAATGTTGGCAAATCTAAATAGTTAAACATGAACACATTTTATTTAGTGTCATAGGGTGGTCATAACAAACACACACCCACACATTCGACACACATGTAAAAATGTTTGTGACACAATTCCTTCAGCTGAAATATTGTGTGGCATAGGCAAAGATATTATAATGCTTGAACTCCTGTAAGTGATATATCAGAAGGTCTGAAGTACTCTATCTACTGAATCATGCAGTCTGGACTAATAAGACACTCCAAGCCACTTAACAGTTTCTCACTCTTGAAGGTACAGGGAAACAACAAAGTACAAATGTCTTTTATTTGACACAGACGCTACTTCATAATTGTACCTTCAAATAAGTCTGTTGGCTGCCCTGCTGTTGTGATGTTTGCTCTCAAAATGTTTTGAAAAATATCTATAC